>NC_061485.1:3157404-3222404 GCF_022539355.2 Hippoglossus stenolepis
TCTAAAGCATTAATCCATAGACTGTATATTTACTGATAAACAACATGACAGCTCAACAAAAGTTAGGTCAAAGTGCAAAGATTGCCCCCTGGTGGCCGGCTGCATTGCAGGTCATAAACCTCACCTCCTCTATGTTAGTGGACGGGACATGGACCAAGATAAGTCTTCATAAAAACATTAGTTACTTGAGTGAAACATCACGATCGATGGTTGAGACTGACTCGTGATTGGTCTCCTCCTCATGACCTCTCTGCAGTGTGGTTTATATAGATTCCACAAAGTAAACTCCTGGAAGGGTCGCATCCAGACTTTTCAAAAGAAAGTACGGGAAGACGAGGACGACAGGAGTTAATGTGGATTCATGTGATGAGAGGAAGCGCTGGAGACAGGAGGAGTTCAGGGTGCGACCCGGTTCTGTTTCACTGGACACACAGTTTGTGTTTGTCCTGACCTCTGCAGCTCTTCTTCTCTCCTCAACTCTCTACACCTGTCTTTCCTTCACCCCCCCGCCTCCGTCTGCCATCTCTCCATACTGTCCTCTTTTCTCTTTCGCTCTGTTCATGCCCTCTTTCCTCTCCCAAGTCTCATCACCTCGTCTCCTGTTCCCTCTCTCCTCTCGTCTCATCTCCTCTCGTTCTCTCCATCATCTCCTCACTCTGTTCTTTTTATCACTTCCTAATCTCAGGAAGCGACTCGTCAGTTATTGTGAATAACTCACTGTAAATTGTTTTTTTCCGTCCCTGTATCTGTTCTCCTGACCACACACACACACACACACACACACACACACACACACACACACACACACGCAGCAGTGACCCATGTGGCCGGCTCATTCTTCATTCATTTAGGGAAGCCAGTGTTTAGATTGGCTCATGGAGAAACCACTTTAGGCCACTAATGAATCCACAGCCGTCATTAACATGCAAATAGCTCCATTAAGAAACATGCTCACGCAGCTTTATATAACAAACCCGTTTTCCTCCAGACGCACGGACGCACACGCTCGCTCACACTTCAGCGAGTCCGGGCTGCTTTTCAGAAGCCACATTCACCCGGTCAGATTCCGTGACTGTGGAATAATATAAAACTAAAACAGTTATTAACCTTTCACTCGTGTATTGTGTCGTCATTTTCTCTCTTCTACATTTTTGACTTGCAGCAGTCATTACTTTCACAATCTTCCATTTATTTAAAGCTAAAAAAAAACACGTCTCCGTGATGCGGAGCGAGCTCTTGAGGTGTCGTTCCTTCTCTCAGCCCCCCCACCCCCCCACCCCCGATGTATCCCTCCATCTGCTCCGGCTAATAAAGCCCAACGCTCATCCAATCAATCTGTCCATCCTTTAATCAGAGGAGAGATATTCCAATTAAGTTTCCCATCATGTCCACCAATCAGGGCTCAGGGTGTTAAGTGAATAATTTAACTCATCAGCTGTCTTCGGTGACCAATCTTCTCTCACCTGTACTGCCGAGTGCATCAGTGTGTGTGTGTGTGTGTGTGTGTGTGTCCGGGTACATGGTGGGCTGTCATAGATGGGAGGTGTGTTGTCATGGTAACATACTCCTCTGTCTCTCTCTCTCTCTCTCTCTCTCTCTCTTTACAGACAGTAGCCAGCCCTCGCTCTCCCAGCCCTCTCTGACCCTGCAGAGTTTTCCCTATGGCGGCTGCGAGTCGGTGGAGCTCTCCTACCAGAGTGGTACGTGTTCAGAAATCACTTTGTTAAGTGGTGGGTCCGTCACTCAGCCAACGAGGGAGCCGACTAGTCAGTCATTTAGTTAGTTAGTAAGTTATTACTGTATTAAGTATTCTGTGAGAGTGCTCAGAGGGAGTTAAGTATTTTTAAATACTTGTACAAAGATGGACGACATGGCGGCTCCTCAAAGCCAAAGCATCTGGAGTTGAGTTTAGTTGTCACTTGTTATTTGATGCCATGAGAACAGGCTGAAACATCGGGATTGAGACTTGGTGGAGAACTTGGTGTATCGGCCGGACCTCGATAATCCGTCCCCTCATCGCTACTGGCTCCAAGACGGCCCTGTTCATATCGGGGGGTATTTTGGCTCAATTTGTAGACAGCGGTCAGACGTGGAGAAGCGTCGTCCATTTTTATTTACAGTCTATATGATTTGGAGGTAACCCCCGCCTCTCGCCCAATCGGCTCCAGCTCCACACACGACCCTCGATGGATGGATGGATGTAGGCTGAACCCAGGAGATCATTTACCTTGATCATTTTATTCCTACTCCTCTTAGAAATATGATATTACACCAGTGAAGGTGGTTTTTGAGTCAGGATCTGTTTAAGCAGCTGTCAGTCTGCTTGTTTGATAGTCTCCCCGTTAGCTGGTCAGTCGGTTAGTTACAGATTAGCTGTTTACTGATTTTAAGAAACTCAATTCGCACTCGAGAGCAGTCAACGTATTTTAAAAGCACTGGATGAAAAATGTAGCATGAGTTCGTTCGTTTTAGACGTCGAGTCACAGTTGGTTATTTAATTACCCAGAAAAAGAAGCATTTAATTAGAACTTCAGCCTCGTTAGTCTGTTCATTATTTGCCATGTGGTGAGTCAAGGATGAGAAACACATGATTAATACTATTTAACAACCAGATGTACTAAACAAGTTAGTTATACAGTGAATAAGTCATTTCCATAAGTCAGTTGGTTATTTGACTGTGTTGTCGTCATGTAAACATTGAATTAACTAAACATTTTATTACCTCAGCAGACAAATAGATACTTTGCTGCTTTGGGTCTCTGGTTTATTGACTCGCCATAATTTGGTAATTTAGCTCGAAAGGGGAACTCGCATCACGAAGAGCAATTAGAACGGCAATTTGTTGTCGTGATTTCTCAAGATCCATCCGTCTCCTCGCCCACACCGCTCCTCCCGCAGCGTCTCTCCTCCTGTTCAGATATTCATCCCTCTCTCTGTTTATGTTCCTGCAGGTCAGTTCCAGGCCGGCCAGTTCCAGCCGGCTATCCGAGTCGCCGACCTCCTCCAGCACATCACCCAGATGAAATGTGGACAGGGCTACGGCTTCAAGGAGGAGTACGAGGTGAATGCAAACACACAAACACACAGAGAGGCTCGTAACGAGGACAACAGTAAAACAGGCATCAATCTTCTGATGGGCAACATTACCAGCAGCTATTAGTAAGAAGGTAAAAGGTCTGGAGCTGAGCACACAGATAATAGGTATAATAAAAATCTGCCTGTGACCCCAGAGTGTATCTGCTGGTAAAGCACTAACTCAGAGGGAGCAGGGTTTTTCTTTCTGCTGGAGAAACATGGGTGCAGCAGCATGGCACCACGCACAGGGTGTATCCTTGGCTTTTGTTTGGTGCAGGATGGGATTTACTGCCCCCGTGACATTCATAAACAAACCTGCGGAAGAACGAATCAAAGGGATTTAAAACATTTTAATTGCGCTAAAGTAAAACGGTCAAAGGCTCAACTGCTGAGAGATGAGATCTAATGTCAGAAACCAAGTCATTTGTTAAACATTGCGACATGCAGCGGAGCGCGGATGTTTTTCCTGACGTCTGTAGAAGGGGCTGTAATCGAAAACAAGTCAGAGTCCTTGTAAAATGTCCATGTGAGAATGTAAGAATACAAAGATCTCAAAAAATGAAGAGGCGATGCCGACGTCAACCTGGAAAGACGAGAAGATTCCCGGAGCTTTTGGTGATAATGGTCCGACGATGTGGCGTCCGGGAAGCAGCTCGTGTCTTCGTGCGTGAACGAGAGCGAGCGTGAGCGTAGATTTCTGAACTTATCAATATTGATAATCAGGGAAACGAACCGGCTCATACTTTCCACTCTGCCCAGTTTCTCTGTTGGTTTCTTGGTAGGTTCAGTTTTTTTCTGTTGCTAATATCTTCTTCCAAAACCGTTTCCCCTCCCTCCGTGTTCTCCCCTTCTTTTTTATTTTTTCTGCTTAAATCCCCCCCCCCTATACTCCCTCTATTTAGTCCACATTGTGTTTCACTCTCTTCTTCATCTTTTCTCCTCTTATTCTCCTTTCCCTGCTCCTCCCATCTCTTTCCCTTAGTGCCGTCTCCCGCCCTCTTCTCTCTCTTCATTCCCATCCTTTGAATTGAGTTTCTCTCTGTGCTCAGGCCTCCTGTTTTGTTCAGAGCACAGTTTATCAAGCGTTTTTTTTATAATCTTTCTTCATCGTGGGTATTCGACCGTGCGCTCATTTTCCTTTTTAAATCCTCCTTCTCTCTCTTTCATTCAAAAGACAGGAGGCAGTCTTTCTCCCCTCCCCCCCCGCGCTCATAAGAATGAATATTTTCTATTATCAACTCTGCATGCGTGTTGGAAATTGTCCCTCTGTGATGCCGTACGTTATATTTTCATTTGCTTCCTGTCATTTTGGTTTATACCCACTGATACGTTTCAGGGGAGAGCAAATGTGATTTATTCTCCAGTGTGTGTGTGTGTGTGTGTGTGTGTGTGTGTGTGTGTGTGTGTGTGTGTGTGTGTGTCTGTGTGTGTGTGTGTGTGTGAGAAAGAAAGAGAGAGAGAGGCTTTATCTGTAGAGCGGGTATATCTGCCTCCTGTCACCAACAACAAATGGAGAAAGACTATGGACAGTATTTAAAAAAAGACAAATACACTTAATTCAAACTTGGCATATATTTTAAGGCCCTTTTTTCTAATTCTTAAAACTGTTTTTGTTCATGTATAAAAGTGAAAGCTTGGGATTTTAATTTTAATTTAACGTCTCAGTCAGGTTAGCGCAGAATAAAAATATTTCTGAGGTGAAATGTTTGCAGTTACGTCCTCTCTCTGTGTGTGTGTGTGTGTGTGTGTGTGTGTGTGTCTGCCACCACACCCCATATGTCCCCTTGTCCCCGTCTCTGTGTGGGATGTGACCTCCGGCGTTGAAGCCCATTAACCTCACTAACACCGACAGCAGCCACACCGTCAACGTGTCGCTCCCCACCGGGATCGCACCTTCTGCAATTTAAAGGGATAATGCGCGTTGTGTGAAGCTCGGCCTCTCGGGCAGATTGACTTGTTACCGGAGCACTTAGTGACTCGTGGCCCACGCGTGAACAACGCTGGTTTATTGGACCGAACGGTTAACTGTCATGAGCCTGAAGACGATGGTCTGATGGTCTTAATGAGATGTTTCCCCATGAAAAACTTAAAAAACATAATATATTCTTACATAAAGTACTTCGTTCTTTATACCGTCTTTTAAATTGTCCTGAAACAAATTCTGTTTTTATGTAACACACTCATTTTGTTTTTGACAATTGAAACAACCCTTAGGTGCAGCTAGTGACACATGTACTCCAAAGTTAGAATATAATCATAAACTTCCGATTCACACTTTTTCGTCATATATCCGCTTAAAAAACATTTTTGACAAGAGAGCATCTCAAATAAAATAACAAAATGTCACTGATATTCTATTAAACTAGGGAAACAAATGTGATGTACTTGTGTTTTAGTTTGGTAAATATAAAAATACTGAAGTACACACTCCAGTGGAAAAGCTTGGAGGAAAAGTGTTCATTGTGTGTTTCTCTGTGTATCTGTGAAGAATATTAATAATCTGAAAAGTGATGGAGTGTAGCTGGTGAGATTCAGGCTGTTTTTCTTCAGGTTGGAAAAAGGGCGGCCAACCCACACCTTATGCAAATATTCATACACACACACACACACACACACACACACACAAACACACAAACACACAAACACACACTCAGACCCATGTGCCACTTTGAAAGAATCAATTTTCTGCTTGACTGAGCGATATGTGTAGATGTCTGTATTTCTGTCACTGTGTGTGTGTGTGTGTGTGTGTGTGTGTGTGTGTGTGTGTGTGTGTGTGTTGTTTGTATGCATATCTAGGTCATATCAATGTCTGTAAGTGAAAGCTTTTGTCTGGTCTTGTTAAGCCCTTAATGGACTCAAAAGGATTGTTAACTTGTCCCTATACACAAAATGTGTGTGTGTGTGTGTGTGTCTGTGTGTTTTAATGGTTGTTCTAAAGTGGTTCAGTATCCATATGGCGACCTCTGAGAGCTGGGGTTTGGATGCTAAGCACAAGCTTGAGAGGGATCTTAAACACACACGCACACAAACACACAAACACACACAAAAACATGCGTGTGAGTCAAATGATCGTTCTCTCAGACACTCAAACATTCTCACAATCATCTACAGGAAAACTTGTGCAGAGTGTTTTTCATCACACACACAGTTACACACACACACACACACACACACACACACACACACACATGCTGTCCTCGTGTGTAAGGCCTGTCACTCGGGCCAGCGTCACAGCGGGGGGGGGCAGGACAATCTGTCTTCTCTCTCTAAACAAAGGACTGACACAGTTTCTCTCTCAGACCAAACCATCAAACACAATGAACCCAGACTTTGTGTCTCGTCCCTGCAGAGTTTACCTGCTCTCATCTCGTCCCGGCCGTCAAGGAACATGTTTTGCTGCATCCATTTCATCCAGGTTGCTCCCCACACACACACTCCTGGTTGCCCTTATAATTTAGTGCCGGAATTAAATTGCAGTACCCCTGCCAGTGAAGTTGGATGGAGGGTATGTTTTCACCGCTGCCTGTCGGTCTGTTGATTAGCACCGTGTCCTGGATTTGGCTGACATCCTGGCCAAGGGACTGACCTGATTGGAATTGATGGTTCTGGTAATTTCTGCCACTAGAACATTTCATAGCCTCACCTTATGTGCAGTGTGTACATGTCTGACTTTTAATGAGAAAGAATTAAAACGAGGGAAACTGACCCTGAAAGAGGAGGAGAGTTGCTCAGTGTCAGAGGAGAAGTGAACTTTATGCTGAGTTTCGTGACTGAGATCTAATATTCTGCTAATATCACAGCTAATTAATAGTATAAGTTAAAAATATGCATCAACAACAACAAGAAGATAAAGTTTTTTGAAAGTTGAATCACGTGTGACCTGCCTGCCCGTCGTCTGTGTTATGTTGTGTTATGTTGTGTTATGTTGTGTTATGTTGTGTTACCCTCGGCGCCCTGAGTGGTTAAAGTTAAACTATCAGTTCATCGGCTTTTCATTAATATTCATGTTTCCGTTTCAACTTCTGCCTGCGCATGTGTCAGGGTACAAGCTCTGGGCATCAGGCCATATGTGCATGCATATTTCTGTGAGTTCATAACTAAATATGTGTGTGTGTGTGTGTGTGTGTGTGTGTGTGTACATGTGCATGTTCAGGCCCTGGCAGAGGGACAGACGGCGCCCTGGGAAACGGCCAAGAAGGACGAGAACCGCAACAAGAATCGCTATGGCAACATCATCGCTTGTGAGTACTGCAATGACAAAGATAGACTTCTCCTGCGGGAGTTTGGCTTGACATGTATTTAGTTTGGTTTGGTTTGGTTTGGTTTGGTTTGGTTTGGTTTGGATTAGATCGGATCGATCGATGTTGAGCTGGATGTTTTCTCAAATTTGACACCACTGGGATACAGGAACTTCTTTACATTAACGGTCCAGCCTGACTGAGGGTTGAACTGGTCTGGTTGGTTCCATTTTCACTGGTTAGCCATCCGGTCGATCAACATGAGTATTTTAATGCTATTTTAATGTTCTAAGTGTTGATTGTTAATTGGAGAATCCGTTGCAGTTCCCTTTGTCGTGATCGATGCTACAGATCTACTTAACAATCAATATTGATCGTGCTGCATTTCCAAACTTTAAAACTTTAAGTACTCGGGTCTCCAGCCAATTTATATATATATATATATATATAGGCAAATGAAATGCTTAGATACAGACAGTACGATGAACCTGTCACCTCTGTTGGACGACAGCCACAGAGAGAATAGGGCAGGACACAGAATACCAGAGCAAATGTATCCACATACAGCATTTCTTCCTTTTTCATATTTCCTGATGGACGTATCAGGTATTATCACCCGTATGGAAACATTCCAAACGTCCCTCAGCCCCTAAGAGAGACAAAATTCAAATTCCAAATACAGCTTTAATTAAACACGCTACGGCCCAATGTCCACAGAGACCTTTAGCTTAAGCTGGAGGACACAGGTCCGAACCTCTGTGTTCACAACCATCTGCTCCGCCGGAGTGTCCTTCAGCAAGTCCCCGACCGGCTCCTTCCAGCTCCGGGTCGGACTGGTGGAGGTGACCCCCTGCTGGGAGCCAGATGCCAGGAGGAGCAGGTTCTGGCAGATGAATCATTCAGGGCTTCAACATCTGACTCCCAACATTTCACATTCTCAATACCTCTGACGGTGAGAGCAACTCAATCAAAGCAAAACACTGTGTCGAATAGAAATAACACACTCGTGTACATATTTAATGAGATCCATCCTTTTTCAGAATTAATTATCAAAGTCTGTTCAACCTCATTTTCTTAAATTTGACACGGGGAAGCTGCTGTGCGAGAAAAATCTCTTTACCTGCCTGATGATCAAAGCCCGGAGACCTTTTGTTAATTCATGGACGTCAGTTTGGAGCAGGCGGCTGTGATGACGTGCACGGTGAAGCATGTGCTGCATGTAGCAGGCGTGAGCTTGGCCATTAGAGGACGATGCTGCTTTGCAATGTAACAAGTGTCGGCTAGGATTTTGTTTGCACTAATGATACCTGTGTGTGTCTGTGGCTGTGTGTGTGTGTGTGTGTGCATGTGGGCTTGTTATTTTTGTACAAGGAAACCTCAGGACTCAATTAGGTTGAAGTTGATTATAAATGTGTGTGTTGTTGTGTGTGTGTGTGTGTGTGTATGTGTGTGTGTGTGTGTGTGTGTGTGTGTGTGTGTGTGTGTGTAGGGCTGTCTGTTACAGTTACAGTTAGGGATAAGGTTTCAGTTTGCCTGTCCACAATAAATGGAAGTCAAGGCCGCATCAAGCTGATGTCGTGTGTTATGTTGTGTGTGTATCATTGTGTAGCTGTTTGTAGCCCGAGTCTCTCCCCACAACACATCGACCCATCCGTCATAGTCAGATTTGCCATTTACGTTATTACGTTATTACGTTACGGTAAAGTTAAGGTGAGTTGTAAGATCAGAGTTGTGCTTCCACAAAACGTGGTCATGGTTAAATCTGCAGATAATAACTGGAAGTCGATGTAATGGAATCACGGAGAGCAGCCTGTGTGAGCATGTGCATTCAAACCTGCATCAAACTCACATGCACTAAACCACTATGATCGAGGAGATTGTGCTTTTGCAGTGCATGCATGTGTGTGTGTGTGTGTGTGTGTGTGTGTGTGTGTGTGTGTGTGTGTGTTTGCACGCACACACAGCTCATTATGAGGGTTTAGATGTCACGGCAAAGAGAGCGCACTAACCTGAAGGCTTTAAAATGAAACATTGTGCTGAAATGAAATAGCCTGACAAGGACTTGATAGCCGGCAGGAATTATGATAAATTTGCTATTAGTACAAATCCTTTAATTACAAGGGCCTGGTAATGGAAACTGTCCATCTTGCCTGCTGTGATTGTAAAAAGACTAATTTCCTTGAGAAAATGTTGTAAAAGGCCCCGAGGGAAATGACTTTGTGTGCCGTCTTTATTAGAACAAGGAAATACGGTGCGACAGGCGGGCCGAGCGGCTGCGGCTGAAACTTTAAATATGGGTTAAAGGTTCTTCTGTCTTTTCCTCTAGTCGGGTTGAACTTAAATTCGCCTTTTGAAACGAGGCTTTTGCTTCCTGCTTTACAGCTTGAGAGCTCGGAGCAGATTCCCACGTGGCAACATGCGTGTTCTGTTGCACACAGTGGATCCGGCTGCATGCAGGACGTTGTTCCTACCTTTCACTACTACTTAGTATTAATTTGACTAGTTTAAAACTTTTCCTTAAGCCCCTGGAGTCTCGGGCCTCATCAGCCACTTCAGGAGAAGTTGGACTTGCCTTCACATTCTTATACTTGTGCTTATACTTAGTACAAAATACGCAGCGATAACTTGAGAGCAGAGGAACCTTCACCTGGTATTTCAGTTCAGATTCAAAGTCAGGGTGTGAAAGCGTCCTCAGTTCGGTCTTCATCCCTCGTCAGCACCTCCAACCTGAACAAATGCTCATTGAGCCTCAGCGAATCACGACAAGGGGAAACTCCGTGAGAGACTTAAACCAACACCCAAGATCTGGTCCTGAAGATCCCCCGTTGATCCCTGTGAGGACATTTGACTTTCTGTGATTTCCTCACTTTTCCCCTCCTCTTCCTCCTCTTCCTCTCCTCCACACATTCTATCACATGGTCCTCACCACCCCACCCCCTCCCTCCCTCCCTGAATCAGTTTGCAAAGGGCTGATCTGAGTTGAAGTGTTAACACACTCTTCCTCCAGCCATCTGCCAAACACAAACGGTCGCTGCCATCTTTGAAATCCCTTCAGCACACTGAATAAATGTTAATCTACCAGCCTCCTGTCCTCCTGTCTCGTCAGCGCCTCCCCTCCTCTCCTCGTCTCCCATCGCCCGACTTCCACTTCCATCTTTCTCCTCTCCTTCTCATCCTGTTTTCTTACCTTCCCTCGTGTTTCGTTTCTTCCCTGTTCTCTCCATCTCTGTGTCACTTATCTCCCTCTGATCACCTCCCTGCTCTTCTTTTGCTCCATCTGCACTTTCCCTTAAATTGCCCTCATTCTCCTTTTCTTTCATTGTCTCTTCATGTTCTCTCCTTTTCTTTTCTCCTTTCCAATCCCTCTCCTCCCCTTTCTTCAATTTCCTCTCTCTTCCATCCATCCATCCCTCCCATCTGATCACCGCTGACAGTTTACGGGTTGAGGCAGAGCACAGTGGTGTTTCCTCATTACAGGCATCTGTCTGCTTCTATTTCCTCCTTCCTCCCCTCCGTCCCCTCCTCTTTGCTGCCTCTCCTCCTTTCTTTCTTTCTTTCTCAGCCCTCCATCAGTTCATAGAGCATCCGCCCCATATGGTCATTTATAATTCAACAGCACCATGCCTTCAGAATAAACAGACTCATTGGCTATTATTTATACACATGCAAACAGGGGTATGTATTATATTATATTATATGAACGGCAGGATGGTGATTTGGAAGATTTGAAATAAATCAGACTTGTCACAGAAACACAGACAGAGGCTCGCTCATCACAGTGAACAGTAACATTTCCATACTCAGTTTACCATGTAATAATCCACACTTATCACTCAGTAGAAATATATTTAATCATTCAAATACACTGGTAAAAGTAAAATCCTACATAATGTTCAGTCTGAACACCTTCACCCCACCGTGCTGTGTCCTCCACCTCCTCTCATCCTCCACCTCCTCTCATCCTCCACCTCCTCTCATCCTCCACCTCCTCTCATCTCCCCCTTTTGCTTTTGTCTTCTCCGTGTTTTGCATTTTCCTCTCAGCCGTCCACCGTCCTCTCCTCCTTTCCCCTCATATCTGCCTCCGACTCCCTCTCTGAACTTAATCTATTCACCGTATTTTCTTGGATGTGTCACTCTCTCCTACCTCTGCCCCTTCTCTCCCTCCTTCTCGCCTTTTTATCTGTTCTTCTCAGCCCCTTGATGTCCTCTTCTTGTTTCCTCCTCTTCCTCTCTGCCTCTCTCCTCTGCCTCTCTCCTCTGCCCCCTTGTCAAACTCACCCCAAAGCCCTCCCTCTATTCACTAATGTGCACAATTGTACAGGTGAATGAGAATCATTACACAGGCTGTCAGTCTTTGCCAGGCGTTGTTAACACACACACACACACACACACACACACACACACACACACACACACACACACACACCTCCAAGCATCACTGGCATAATCAGTACCTCTTCCTGCATCATGTTGCTCCTCATTACAGCTGAGGTTATCTCTGTGTGTGTGTGTGTGTGTGTGTGTGTGTGTGTGTGTGTGTGTGTGTGTGTGTGTGTGTGTGTGTGTGTGTGTGTGTGTGTGTGTGTGTGTGTGTTAGGGTGTGAGACAGAGACTGAAACAGAGGGTGAGGGCATCTAGTCTCTGTGAGTGTGTCTGTGTCTGTGTGTGTGACAAAGGAAGAAGGATTTGAAAAACAAATAGAACAGCGTGTGTGTTTGTGTGTTGTTGAGTGTGTGTGTGTGTGTGTGTGTGTGTGTGTCAGCCACAGATTCCACGATACGTAGTCCGTCCTCCTCCTCTCTTATCTTCTCTGGCGTCGATTCTCTCCACGTCTGCCGAGCTGCTCTGAAGTCAGAACGCCAACGACTCCTCTGAAGTGTTGACCAAAGAACCACAATAAATATTAGCGTCTCCCAAGCTGTCAAAAACACACACACAGTAAACACACACTTTTTGTACACACATCTAAATACAAACAGTGAATAAGTCCTATACCTAAAGTCCACAGACACACACACACACACACACACACACACTCACACACACACACACACACACTCAGACATGTTCAGATCACAGCAGTCTAGTTTGTGCCTGATTGGCTGTCGCGGTGCAGCACTGCTGCGACATTATTCCACAAGACGCAGGGTTTAGTTACAAGAGTTTCTGTTTTGTTTTCTTGTTTCCGCATAATCTCACTGCACAAACCCATTTCAAAATAAATGTGTGGCTAAATATTGAAACATGAAGACTGTTGAGAGCAAGAGACCTGAGCATCTTAAAGGGAAAGTCCACTGATTTTTTTATATGGGAATCATTTTACGGATGTTGGGGCTCTGAGGGAGTTTTGTGCAGTGTTGTGAGGCTGTTTCTGGGCACAACCTAGATCCAGGGGATAGATCCAGAACCTGCTGGAGGTACGACTCATCCTCTCTGGCCTGGGAATGCATTCAGATCCCACAGGATTAGTTGTAGAGTGTAGCCGGGGAGAGGGATGTCCGGAAAATCCTGCTTCCTCAAGCCAATCCCCAGATTTGTGAAAGAAAACTGATGGATGGAAATGCACATCGGACGTTGGTCATCCCAGCATTTCAGGGTCATCTTAGAAGATGTTGGACAAAGAATCAAACTACCCTTCATTGTCTTAAATATGACTTCATGCTGTAGTATTTGGATTGTCTATGGAACTAAGGGGCGAAAGCCAAACTATAAAGAAAAGCCTTGGATCAAACGAGGTTTCATGAAGAAAAGGTGACTGTAATTAGTCGGGTAGTTCTTTCCAGGCTCTGATTGAGCATCAATCTTTCTTTCTCTGATGTTTATTCCTCAACTTTGAACAGAAAAACACAGTCAGTGACGCACGTCGTCTTCCTGAAGTGTAAAAAAAAACAAAACAAACAATAAGAGACAAACAGGAAGAAAATGACTCTCAAGAAAAAGACTGATTACGTTTCCCAGCCTCTCCTCCAGCAGATGATGAAACGGTTTCAGTTGCAGCTCTCAGTCGGAGGTACGCTCGCAGATAATGACGATAATGAGGCTGATTTTTAACGCCAGTGACGATATTATTAATACTGTTTGACGGTTTGATTGCTGTTAATCATTGTTCCTCTTCAGAAGCAGTCGGGGGTTGTCAACGACACAGTAATAACAATACACCTCGGATTTCAACGCTGATTTTTAACAGTTGCTCTTCATCGCCAACAAAAAGCCTCAGGGGGGGGGCAGATGAAGTAATGATTTCATCTGTGATTGTATTTTTAATTAGAACGCGGAGGATTATGAGTGATTATGTTTCATCCTTCAGAAACTTCAGGGGGCTGACGATTGGAAATCTGTTGATAACTGCTAATGATGATCTGTGATCATCGACATTGTGTGAGGGTTGATTGTTGATGACCGAATCAGAATTAATGAGATGTGCTGCTGTCTAGACATCGATGAGATATTGACTGAAGGAGTTTGACTTTCTTTTTTACCAAGTCAGTGTAGCTAGACCTCCGGGAACCTTTGCAGGAACTCTGTGCATTTTGCATGTCCACCAAAGGGCCACCTCAAGGTCCCTTCTTGGGCGGTGGTACTTTATAAATGTACAGGAACCTTTGGATGAAGATGCCTGATTGGTTGAGTGCCCCAGTTTTTGTTTTAGCCCGTCAATCTCTGCATTAGTTTTGCAAAAGAAGGAAATTGGATCAACAGCATTACGATAGTCCTCTGCATTACCGGCAGCCGGGGGACTGGACCCGTTGTCCCATTGTCCCATTGTCCCGTTGTCCCGTTGTCAAAGTTCCAGATACTTTTGGTCCACGTGTGGATTCCAAACCAGCACAGTGGCTCACGGGGCTGCGCTGTGACACTTCTACACTGACGAGCAGGAACAAGCTGAGCTGAGCGACTCATTCACTTCCCACATAGACTATGACTCCTCCGTCCTGGCTTGTGATTGGCCTGCTACAGGAGACTCCTCTAGACGTTAGACTCAGAGAAAGATGCTTCTCGCACAAACATAAACATGACGCTGATGAACAGAGTCAGGTCGGTAAGTGGGAAAGTCGATTATTTGTTGAGGTGCTTAAATAAAGAAGAAGTAAACATGCAGAGGCCTGTGAACGTTTCTATCTTGATGTCTTCCTGTCCTGTGTGGTTATACGTGTGGCAGGGGATTGTGGGTAAGGAGATCTGCTCATTCATTTACTGTGATGGGTCTGGAGATGAATCGGCCTCTCGTCCAAACCGCTCGCTGCAGTCGGGGGATCTGCTGCACGTCGGCGTATAGCTGCAGCGTCTTGGTGACACCAGCTCCCGTGGGTTGTGCAGATTGTGAAATTCTCCTGAGATTAATAAAAGTTAAACAGACTTGACAAAACAAAAAATGAGCGAATGGCAACATCTGGATATTTAACATGTGCAGTGACATTATTCAAACTGGGGCCAAACGTGAAGGAATTAATTGGTGCTCACTGTCAGTTGTTCTACATGAGTCTAATTTATGTTCCTAATTTAGCAGAATTTATGTTTTAACAAAGTATGAACGATGATCGGTGAGGTTGCAGCTTGGATTATGGTGAAAACATATCGATATTAAAACTGAACGGCAATTACCCAAATAGAAATATTCACAGGGATGTTAAATGTTGTTTTGACATAAAGTACATGAATCAAATTTGTAGTCGTTGATCTATTTTTTTACTTCGACGTGTTCGATGCCAGACACTTTCACTAGCCTCAGTAATTTGCCCGACCCGAAACTTGTATAGATCGAAAAATAATTCACGACAATATGGTAAGAACGACGTCACCATGAGGTCACTGTGAAGATAATGATGTCATATACTGTGAAACCCAGTACAGACACAATCTACAGCGTCACGATGACGTCATTGTTGAATTCACACAGTGTGCAGTGAGGGCGCCGCTTCGTCAACACTCCACATAACTTTACACTGTAACACTCCAGTGTAACTTTGGAGTGTCGAGAGGCTGCTCCTCTTTCTTCCCTCTCTCCTCTTTTCCCCCCCACTGCTTTTCATCCCCCTCTCTCCTTTTCCCTCCCCCCCCCTCCCTCCTGACAGCCTTCAAACAGCTGGAAACAGCATCTTGAGGTGTGTGTTTGTGTGTGTTTGTGTGTGTGTAAGTCGACAACATTCTGAGCTGTTTGACACACCAGCTGCAGGGAGCTCTGAATAAGCTATTACACACATTTTAACACCCATGCGCACTAACACACTCACAAACATATGCATGCACGGACGCTTTTACACACTTCTACACCCTCCACCATGCACACTAACACACACACACACACACAAATATATGCATGCATGTGGACAAAAGGGCTACTGCACACACATGCACAGAAATACCACACACAAGTTGCTGATGCTAGAACACACACATCACTTGAAACACTTTGGAAAACTGCACACGCACACACACACACACACACAAACCTTTCAACACAAAAACCCCAAAAATGTTCCAGAACATACGAGTATAGCGGTGGTGGGGAAGTGACTAAAGATACTTTAACACACTTACACGCCGCTCCGTCTCTTACACACACACTTACACTCAATCACACATGCTATTAAATTCCCTAATGCCTTGAGCTGCGCTGACGGCGGCGTGTGTGTGTGGTGAGTGAGTTGAGCTCCGTGGGGAGTTAACTGATTAAGTATATCTGTGACAGACACAATCCCTGCTTAGTGGCGACTGGAAAAAAGGAGGCGAGGAGAGCGCGAGGAGGAGGAGGAGGAGATGAGAGGGAAGGAGAGGATGGAGGAGGAAAACTTCCCTGTTCAGCAGTTTTAACTTGCTACTGTGGGCATCTCCCCCCCACCTCCATCTGTTTCTGTGGACGTTCGACGGAGGTTTGTCTTTTCTCAGCAGCGGAGAGAACAAGTCACGCGTCTTGTTAAGTTGCTGAATCGCTGTTGTTGTTGTTGTTCTTGGACCTTTGGCTCCACTTGTCCTGTGAAGTGTTGCCACACTGCGTTAGTGTTAATCACCTTGTTTCTCCTTGTGCAGTTGATTCGACTTCTGTAATGTGAGTGATGTGCTTGTTTGGTCTAGAAGAGACATTGTAAATATCTCAGAATCTGCAGTTGCTGTTGTAAAGATACTCGATTAACAGGTAACACCTACGATAGGTAATTGGTTATTAGAATTCATTTGTTGTAGCTGTACCACACTGGGAGGTAATGCTGACATGGGCAGTGTTCATATTACTTAGCAAGTATGAATACTATGGTCTTATTACATATAACACTTGATTTTCTTTGACTTCAAATGGCAGTGAGTTAAACTTAGTTGTGCATACTTACCTCACGCACTGCTCAGCTGTGTTAGACCAACTCGTTTTAAGAATTAACAAGTAGATATAAAGGAAACACAACTGAAGACTATTAGATGTAGTATTTATTATTTATATTACTATATATACTTTTACATTTTCAAGGCAAGTCCCTTGATTTTTTTTTTAAAGTAAGATCAACTTGTCCGATCTTACAGCGCATCACAAACTGACTTTTAGTTTCTACTTTTAACATCCGAGGATCAATAAAGACGAGAACCCTCATGTCCTCGATGACGATAAACTGACGAGGCTTTAACATCCATCATCGTGGGAGAAAATAGAAGAAGGGTCACGGGGGGGAGTCGTTTAAAACAGAGGTATGAGTTACAGTATTTTAGTTGGAGAAATCTCCCATCATGCATCTGTTCTGCATTAGAGCCACTCCATGGTACGACATTATCTTTCTCCAGCGTTGTGAAATAATCCCTAATGGGCATATTGAGGCATTACATTCTCCACCGCTCTCTGAGAGCCAGAGCTCGGTTACACGTTTGCTCTTTTCAGGCGTCGAGGAGACAATGGAATGTGAACGGCAGCAAGTGGAGGTTTAAACTGCCTCATAACGGAAATGACCACAATATATCTGCAGGACACTGATATGGTTTCTATTCAATATCTGTGACTCGGCAATTCATTTGTCCAGGACTCAAACCCAAGCCACGTTTTTTTTTTCCCACAAAGGCTTTTAAGTATCATGAGGCGAAGGTTTTCTGATGTTTTGGTTTCCGGCGCAGTCCCAACGTCAAACGGTTTATATTTAAATGTCTTTGTGCCTCATCAAGCAAGAAAAGTCCCGGGAGGACATTTGTCTTGTAAAATGGCAATAAACTCATCCCCAGGATTTTTTAGATAAGCTCCTGCTCCACCTGAGATATTTTTAAAATGTGTGTCTCACTTTTGATGACGTGGAAAACAAAACTTCTCCGTGACCTTTGATTTTTTGTCTAAGAGCCGCTCCTGTTTGCTGTCGCGGTGCAGCTGCAGTCATTAGGCGCCGGTGGCTTCTGCTTGTTTTACTCGTGTACAGTGTCTGTGCAGCTTTCAGTGCACACAATCTGAGCTGATGTCCCCAAATTACAGCTTTCTGCTGCATTCAGCCGCCCCTGCAAATCTCTCCGAGATAAAAAATAAAAAAAACACACAAGTCTGTTTTGTGTGGCCTTTACTGGACCCCTCAAGTTAACAAGTTCTCCCCGGCAAAACTTTCCCAGTGGCTGCTGGGGTAATGGGGACGTGGGAGAGGAGAAGACACAGAGAGACTAAATGGAACCAAACAAAAAGCAGAAAGTGGCGGAAAGAAGACGCTGCAGGAGAAGAGAGGGGGTTGTTGCAAGGTCACGAGGAGAAGGAGACAGAGCAGAGGAGTGGAGCTCATTAATGAGTAATGGCTTTGTGGCCCTTTGCCCTTGGACACCGCGGCTCCTGATGATTTTGTTGTTTTGCTCCGGTGCTGCAGATGCCAACATGAGCCCTGATGCAGACTCTGGGTATCCGTTCCCACATCGTAGACTGTAAACGGACGTTGCGTCTCCACTTCCTGCCACTGTACAAAGATTTAGCCAAATGTGACGGATGCGGACGCTGCCAATCTCGCGCTGGTGTCATCGTCTGGAGTCAGAGTTTGTGCAGAAATCCATGTTTTTCGAACACATTTAATGAACTTGCGTGGGAGTATTTTGATCGATATGTTTGGCTTCAGTTTTGAGGAGCTGTCATGTCGTCCAGCTTTGATCCAGATGTGGGTCTGGAGGACGGAGTTGAGCGGATGCATGACTCAGCAGGAAACTTCGGAGTTGAGACTTTTTTTTTGAAATATTAGAGTTGGCATTTTATCTCGATTTGAATTAAGCACAAGTTTGTAACATCAGACGTAAGTGATTCGACTTCATTGAGGTTCCTGTGTGCTTGTTGCTGCTTTTAGTTTGACACTAAAATCTTTCTTAAACTAATTTTAATCTTTATCTCACTCGATGTGCACACACACACACACACACACACACACACACACACACACACACACACACACACACACACACACACACACACACACACACACACACACCCTGTCAGCCTCTTCAAACCTGTGGCCTGTGTCCAGAACTGCAGTGTTTGCGAGCCAGTACCTCCTGCCATCTCAGCCCAATTAGAAGCTCCCCTCCCTGGGCCGAGAGAAGTGGAGAGGGCCCCTCCCTCTCCCTCCCTCTTTAGCCCGGTGGCTCTCGTATTATGACAGCCTCTGACACTGGCCCTGTGTAATTACTGCTGTCTGAGGGAGCCCGACAGCATGGGGCAGGAGGAGAGGGAGAGGAGGAGGTAATGACAGAAGAAGAGGAAGAGGAAGAGGAGTGAGGAAAAGGAAAACTCGGGTTGGTGAGAACGATGAAGGATGAAAAGAAGAAGAGGCAGAGAGACAGGCAGAGGAAAGGCAGAAGTCTGGCAGATGACCCCCTGTTGAGTCTGCTCTTACATGCAGGGTGTGTGTTTGTGAGCGAGCTGATAGCTGATGACAGTATCTTGTACCTGCAGAGTGGAGTCATGCTGCCGTCATTGTTGCCTCTCAGCCGGAAACTGGGAAATTACTCCGATATAGAAGCCGCACCAATAATTCTCCCGGAGCTGATCCGAGACGTGATAATGAAAAAGGGGATTCACCGAAAGCCTCCAGATTATACGCGTCTACTCTGTAATAAGGCTTCATGCTCGGTGATGTAGCGTCTGACGCCAGTGGAGCGAGTGACTCTCATCCAGGGCAGGAAAGAGGCAGAGTGTGCAGATGAGGCAGAGTGGGTCTGTGAGGGATTGACCTCGGCAGCAGAGATCGTTTGAGATCTGACACATTTCAGGGGTAACTCCTGAGGGAACCTGAAGGAAGGCACGTCGGACTTTCTGCTGCTGTGGGGACTTTAGCTTCTGGTGTCAGTTTTGCAGACTGAACCCTGGACAATCCTGACCAGGCCCACCATCGTTCAGGAGTTCAGGAGATCCACACAAGTCGGAGGTGTTTATCTCTCTGGCCTCATGAAGCATTTTAAGATGCATTTCCAGGACTCTGCATTTCTAGCAAAGGACCAGGGTTTAAATAATTCAGGGGGAAACTGAAGTAGTAGTTCGGGTGTTTTGGATTCACTTTGTTACGAGTGCTCGTCTCTTTTCCGGTCAACAGCAGCACGGGGGGGGGTGTACTTTACCTTGTGTTTACTCTTGTTGTAGTAAATTAAAGTACTACTACCTGGCTACTTTCCCTCTGGCTCTTTCAAATGCATCACGTGGTCGTCAGCAGCGCCACAGTCCGTCCAACATCAAGGATCCTGATGCTCAAAGTCAAGCTCCTCTGCTCGCTCTGATCCTGATTACTGGAGGGGTCGTTCTGTGCCCGAGCGTGAATAGAAAATTCACACATCAACTCCAAGATGTTCACACAAAACAAAAAATGTGTTTGCTTACACTTGACAACACGATTGCTCCCGTGCTCCGGCTGTCAACACAGAGGAAGCTGCATGGTTACGACTGGAGATGTGAGTCGGCGGCCGCACGGTGGATCTGCTCAAACTGTTTTCGAGGCTCAAAGCGACGGGTGAAAAATGAAAAAGCTAAGAAAATGACATGAAATTTGAAAAGGGGGTCCGTGTTGAAGATTTGGCAAAACCTGTAGTTTATGGATTAATACAAAGAAGTCACAGAAATGAGAATTTAATGTTTTGTACGATGTGAGTTTTCTCCCAGTCCCTCTCCTTCCTCTTCTTCCTCATCCCATCCGTAGTCTTCCCAACCTCTATATGTTATTACCTCTCGTACCTCTCCATACGCCAGAAACCAGTCTCACCGATGGCCTGTGATCGCACTGTTCAGAGAGGGAAAGTGAGGGGGTTGAGTGGAAGCTTAGAAACACAAGAAGAAACAAAAATAAAAACCCTGAGAGAGACGAGTGGAGATAATCAGGATAAATCATCTGCACTTATCTACCGTTGCTACGTTACAGCTAAACAAAATCACCTCTGGCCATTAGCTATAATCACCCCCATACAGCGCGTCTTAATAATATGGACGACTATTAGAGGCCAGGACAAAATAATTGACTCTAAAAAGGGGAGGGATGAACAAAAGGGGGTTTACATCCGGTGACATGCCCACACCACAGCACGATGTTCGAGCTCAAGTGAAAGGTTGCTAGATATATATATATATATATATTTATATATATATATTTATTTATGTCTTTAAATGATCATTGATGTTAACAGTAAAAATGTAAGTGATAACCTTGTGTCTACATTGACCTGGAGCCACTTTTTAGAGAAGTATTTGAGAGTCAGCAGAATGGAAACAGGAACATTAATAAAAAAAATGACACGTACCATTGGTGGTCATGTACTGCTGTGCAGGTATAAGTTGTTATGGATCGTTTGACAGTAAATAAACTCGTTTCTGCAGATAGAGGCAGCTCGTGGTAAAACAGGGTTTGTCCCATAAACCCAGACTCATCACAACAACATGTTATAAATCTGTGTTGTGCAAAATGTTTACTGCTGATGTTACAGCTTCCATTAAGCTCATCTGAGTGGAACTCGACTGGGCCGGAGTCAAAGGAAGTGACCGAATAAAGCCAAACCAAAACCAAACCGTGCATGTTGAATCTTTCCGGATTGTTTTTAAGTCAGTCGGTCAGAAGTTGTGACGGCTTGGTATCCTCCAGATGTTTTTTGGGTTGAAAACATCTGTTGCCACCGAAGGAAGAAGACAACGATCTCGGCCACAACAGGTCACCTGTCAGGAAAATGTAAAAATGCGTCACGTTAAGAAGTGAAACCAACGACGGGAGCCGAGACGTTCGTGGTTCGGACCCCAGCCAGACAGTTGCTGCTCAGATCTGTGGGTAAATGTAACTTTAGGCCTGTTGTATTTTTCTGCTATCTGACCCCACAGACGACCACACCAGAGTCCGCCTGCAGCTGCTGGAGGGAGACCCCCACTCCGACTACATCAACGCCAATTACATTGACGTGAGTCTACACACACATTTTGTAATGTTATCCTTGTAAAAGACGCCAGACCCTCGCCGTCAGAACCTCGTGCTCTCGACCCTAATTCTGACAAAAACTACATTTGACATGAACCCAAACTAGTCTCAGCGTCTCTGACGGAGGTGAGAAGCAGAAAAAATATTAAAATTCACATTAGTCTTTGCAAAAATGGAAGTATAATCACACACATGCATCCATCAGTGTGTTTCCTTCGTTCCTCTCCTCCGTCCAGGCGCTAACTTTCCAATTTCATCTCTCACCCACAACGAGGGTCTTAATGAAAACGGTACAACATATTTATTTGGAATCAAACGGTCAGTGAAGAGAACGCGGCGCATACAGCGTGGTCTTAATGACAATATGGAAGTGATGAATGTTTTCATCTCAGCAAGGTTATGTCTCCCACAGGGGGGGGGTGTGGGGGATAATCGCTGGTCAGAGAGTCATTGCTTTTCATGGAGGCAAAATTAAGATTCCTCCTGTCATTTAGTTTTGTGTTTGTTTGGGGGAAACGACCTTGAGTTGTGCTCTCCGGGACGAGTGGAGGGACTGGACAAATTAAAAGAGCCCCCCAAAAAAAAAAAGGGATGGAAATAAGAAATAAAGGAAGGTGGGTAACGAACTGAAGGAGAGAAAATGAGAGGAAAACGGAGGGTGAGGAAAAAGACGGAGGTCGGTGACTAAGATCTTTTGTTTCTGTCTCACAGGGGTACCATAGACCCAGACATTACATCGCCACACAAGGTAATTAAAGTGACGTGATGAGAGTGTGCGGCAAGACTGTGTGTGTGTGTGTGTGTGATTCCACATTTGTGCAGGTTTAAATGTGTGTGTATAAGTGTGTGTGTGTAGCAGCCACCTGGTAAATGTCGTCCTTTCGGGCTGCGAGGCTATTAACACAACCTCCTAAATCTAAACCGTCCTATAAAATCCCCGTGACAAATTTAAGACCCCATTACCTCAAACCCACGAACCACTATCTGGGGTTGATAGCATGTGAGTGCATGTGTGTGTATAAGAGAGAGAGAGTGTGTGTGTGTGTGTGTTGTGGTGTGTGTGTGCACATGTATGGGAATGTGTGTGTTTGTGTAAGTCTGATGCATTTTCACATGATGTCACAGTGAATGAGTTTGTGTGTCAGTATGTTTATATCTCTAATTTCTTCCGTGTGTGTGTGTGTGCGTGTGTGTGTGTGTCTGTGTGTGTCTGTGTGTGTGTCTGTCAGGGCCCATGCAGGAGACGGTGAGGGATTTCTGGAGGATGGTCTGGCAGGAAAACTCGGCCTCCATCGTCATGGTTACCAACCTTGTGGAAGTGGGCAGGGTGAGTTCATCATCCGAGGGATTACTGTGTGTGTTTGTGTGTTTGTGTGTGTGTGTGTGTGTGTGTGTTTGATGTAGAGGCTCCACACCTGTAGAGGTAGCGGATTAGGAAAATCAATAATTCAAGTTATTGTGTTTCTTTCAGAATTGTAATTACATTTACAGTCTAATCACAGTCAAACAAATCAATCAATAATTAACTGATTGAGCCTGATCTACAAACTACCGGCAGCTTATACACATTCAATAATACAGTTTTGTTTTAAAACCAAAACAAGCCTCATGTGCTTTTTGGTTGCAAACTAAAACAGGGATTTAAAAAAAAGAAAGATTCATCTGTTATATTAATCATGGCGATCGCCTTCGCCTCCACCTCATCTGGAAATGAGGCAGATATTCAAATTCACAGAACGACTGTAACTTGTCCGTTGCAGGTGAAGTGTGTGCGGTACTGGCCCGACGAGACCGAGGTGTACGGAGACATCAAGGTGACCCTGATAGAAACGGAACCACTCGCAGAATACGTCATACGGACGTTCACCGTCCAGAAGGTAAACGAGATCCGCACAGAAGCTGAATGTTTAATGTGTGCCTTCATTATCAAGGGGCTCCGAACCCGGCGTATCAAGGGGATTCGTGCAGTTGGAGGAGAAACACAGAAACGCATGAATGTAAAGATTTGTTTCCTCACATCACAACAGAACAATGCATTTGATGTCTTTGTCGTAGTGTTTGCACAGGATTTGAACACGGCACCCGGATGTTTCATCAGTCGAGGTCTATTCCCATCAGACCTCATATAGGATTTGAACCCCTTCATGTTCTCAAGCTGCTCAGTTTCTCTCATTGTTGCTCGTAACTTATCGCTTCCATTTATTTTATTTTTTTTCAAAAGACCGAAACCTGGATTACCATTATAGCCGATGTGTGATTGGGGATTTGAGGCAAGCGAGTGTTGTTATTTGTTTGTTTCTCGCTGTTTAAGAGGACGCTCGAAAGCGTAATTGGGGCCCTTGTAATCAGGCGGGAGGGATTTCAGAGGAGAAGAGACGAGTGAGAGCAGAAAATGTGCCGTCATTGTTGCGCTGCAGTTTTCCGAGGCTCTATACAGTGAATGGAAATCAGCGCAAACACTTCACGAGAAGAAAACAGGGCTCGGATCCAAATCCTTGATTTTCTGAACCACTCTGTGTTGTTTTCAGTCCCTTGTCTCTGCTTTCACTGTCGCTCTTCCTCATCATGGTTCATCCATTGTTTCTTATTTCACCGCGTATGACTTTCACCTACTATATTTATTTTATATACTTTACAAAAACATTGTCAGAACAGCATAGACAGATACTGAAAGTCCTCTTTCAATTGTTATTTATTTCATTTAAAGGAAACATATTCTGCTTCTTAGGGTTAGGGTCCCTCCTTTTTCCAAGTAGAAGCTAAAACTGTACAGTGACAAATAAAAACACCAAAAATATATATTAACACTTCACCACTGCATGTTTATTTCCACACGCGTGTGAAACGTCATCTTTCCTTCCTGCTGTCTTGTGTGTTTCTCTCTCTCTACCTCCGTGTGTCTCTCTACTTCTTCTCCAATCCTGTATTTCCTTCCCCCCCGTCACTCGTGTGAAAGCAGCTTATGAAGACGAGTCTTCGAGTCCTCGCTGTCAGCTCATTTAGCAAGTTATTAATCCATACCACCTCTGAGTGTGTGTGTGTGTGTGTGTGTGTGTGTGTGTGTGTGCCGCCCAAGTACTCAAAAATTCAAAGGAAAGCTGCTTTTGAAATGCCTGTCATTCTGCTGTATGTATAAGTAGAAATACACACCACACACACACACCACACACACACACACTAATACGAAATTCACTATCTTTAAACTACAGTAGGATTTGCGACTGTGTGTGTGTGTGTGTGTGTGTGTGTGTGTGTGTGTGTGTGTGTGTGAGAGACGGAGGTAAGCAGAGTTTCCAGGTTCTGCATCACAGTTAAACAGCTTTAATTGCAGTGAGTAGTGAGAACAGGGTCTTAATGAAAAGGTTTGTTAATGACACGACCAAGGAGATTAACTCAGCACTGAGGATGACAGGGTGTGTGTGTGTGTGTGTGTGTGTGTGTGTGTGTGTGTGTGTGTGTGTGTGTGTGTGTGTGTGTGTGTGTGTGTGTGAGGATGGAAATCACAAGAGAATCACTAGAACAGAGCGGTTGTGGGTAAAAATATTTAAGAGTTAATTTAATCTGAGAAACACATGACGGACATGAAATCATCACAGGAAACCAAACACAGCCTGAAGGGGTCAGACACTCGTCTGAAGAATTCGTACAAACCATAGTTTCATAGTATTTTTCGCACCCTATCAACAAACAGGCCTCAGACACGTCCAATGGATCACGTCCAGAGCAGCAGAACACAGGCTGGTCCGTGGCTCACGGATCTGGACAGAGCAAACAGTGGCAAACAGAATCACAGCAGAGACCAGACTGAGCAGTGCACACAGTCCACGGGCCAACACACTCAGCTCTGAGGACCAGCACACACACAGTACACAGATCGGACAGATGGACTGGGGGGGGGGGCTGCAGAACGGCCTGTTTACTGTATGTGCAACTATAGAACCTCCCTGTGAGCGTGTCCGTCCTGTTGTTGGCCACGTTCACATGTCTCCGGGGATCGGTTGGTCCTCCTGTGATGTTCCTCAACACTCTAACTGAAGGAGTTCTCCCAGTGATATGCGATTGATTTTGTCTGGAAAAGGACAAATATGGGCTTTTTTTTATAGATAAATGGTTTGTTCGGGCCTTTTGTAACCAAACTTCAAAAGGTCCTTGAACTTTAATCTTCTTACGAACCTAACCAGGTGCCGAACACGGACCACTCCATAAACCAGTATAGTCCACGTCTTTATCGTCCTGTTATTCATTGTATTGCATTTAATCATAGTTTTCTGATTATAGAAGCTGTTTGTTCCATCATGTCTATTATATGTATTTTGTACTTTTAAGCCACCGTCCCGATTCCTTTGTGATTATTAGTTTATCTCCCTTTCATTCATATCTTGAACTTTGTTACCGTCACATTTACCCTCGATGTTTTGAGTCTTTGAGTGTTTTGTACAATCTATGGAATCCCGTTAAGCATCTGATGGAAAACACGGAAACGCACGGTGAAATAAAATCCTACTAAAGAGTGTGAGGTCACAAGGTCAGCTTTAAAACTATTCAATCACAGTTTGAATGCCAAAGTCATATCTTGAGTATTGGTGCTGTCCGCCTTGTGTCCACACTTTACCATCTCACCACCAGAAACCAGTAACACACCACTGGGATGTGGTAGAACATCAGAAATGATATCGTAGAAATGGTGTAAACCTGGAGCAGACACTGATGAAGTCTTATCTCAAAGACCTGGAGATGTTTTGAGAGCAACGGGAGGAAACCCAGTATTAGAATGGTGTTCCTAATAAAGTGCTCGAGGAATCTAAAACCTCAAAGCAGGCTGCATCTGAGAGGTTTTAGCTGTGTGTATAATTTGTTATTCACCAGCAGCTTAACCACTGAAACGATTTACATTTTCTGGACTTGTTGACCTGGAATAGAACTGAGGAGAATGTGTGTCCTGCTGTTAACTTTAATGTTTGTGCATCATGAAGATTCACTGCAGAACAATGAGACATTCTGTCCCTCAGCCGTTGCAAATTTGTCTTAATAAGAAATTTTAAATATGAAGAGAATGGTAAAAATTGATGCTTTTATGTTTTTTAAGCCCACCCGTCATGGTTGTGAGGCCTTGGCTGCCGTCTATCGATTTAGAGAAGTAATTTCAACATCACAAGAGAGCAAATCAATGGAAAGTCGAGTTATCAAATCACCTCGTGGTTTTTCTGGGTTTTATTTTTCTCCCGTCTGCTTCCCTGCGTCTCCGTCTCTCTTTGTGTGTCTCCGTGTCTTCATCCTTACCCACGACAGCACTTTTCCTCCGTCTCACTTTACCTCTCATCTCTGTGTGTCTCTGTTTCTTGACCTCTACCTCCGACTCTCTCGCGTCTGCCGGCTTCTCAAGTGATCACAAGAAACTCAGCCAAAGCAAACAATCCACCGCAACCTTGTCTGTACCAGAACAGAACGGGCGCTTTCAAAAGAGCAATTTCCTCTCGGTTCTATTCTCGGAGAGTAAAGTGAACTGAGGAGGACGCGGCTCCCTCCATTTAAGATCTGTTGTAGTTTCCAACAGTATAAGACGATCCATCGGCGTGAATTATTAAAACAGGGGCCTGTGGTGCTGCGGAGACTCTAACGGCTGGAAGCTGAAGAAAGGGTCATACATATCTAATGCCG
This sequence comes from Hippoglossus stenolepis, assembly GCF_022539355.2. Taxonomy (NCBI): domain Eukaryota; kingdom Metazoa; phylum Chordata; class Actinopteri; order Pleuronectiformes; family Pleuronectidae; genus Hippoglossus; species Hippoglossus stenolepis. The sequence goes on from NC_061485.1 coordinate 3,184,753, forward strand.
CATTTTGGAGCTGTCAAAAAGTTGGGAAATGTATCCGTCCCACGAGGAGAGACGTGGCTGGATGCCCCACGTCAGGATTCGGCGTCGGATCTAGGAGCCTTCAGGCTGCAGGAGTGTAGTCGCCTGTCTTCAGCAAGGTGGCACGCACCGTCGAAGCTACACGTTAAACCCGACAGGTCTGAATTTGACAGAGTACACGGAGCTGTCCCAGAAACTTCATTGACAGTGTGTGACGTCCTGGATTTGTGGGCCTGTTGGGGCAGCAGACACAGGTTCTCAACCCAACATTGACACGACATCGCTTCTTTAGTAGCTTCAACAATCCTGTCGATTAACATCAAGTTAATACGTTACAGATAAACGTGATCATCTGGCCCCCTGGTGGCTGTAAATCCAATAGGTTTCCTCTTTGAGCTCCATTTCTCTGCTCCACCACCTCTCAATGGATGTACCTGTCTTTTAGTTGCTAATAGAACCACCAAGATGAAATTAATATGATAATAATAATTTAATTACAGAAAAAAACAACGATAGCCGCTTTAAAATTTAAATCTGACTTTATCAACTATGTCGCAGAAAGAATTGTTGTAATACTTGAACTCACCACCGTGCAGCAACTTTATAAATCTTAATTTTCCACAAGGTCGGCTGTGTTTCCACCTGTTTCAGTCATATTGTCCAAAAACGAGGACATTTCAAAACAAACAAATCCCAGTGTCCTTAACTTCCATCAATCGTCACCGCATTGGCTCAGTGGTTTTTTGTGTAATCCTGTGAACAAACTACTGTTACTTATAACATCATAAACATTTCTTTACTTTTTGCAGAATTTCATACACTGTGAAAATCAGGTCTCTAGAAACGAGTGATTCTCGTAATTACGACTTTAAAGTTTCTTGCGTCGCACCATCGGCAGCAGGATCTGGACTGAGCCCGAACTAAAGTCCTGTTTCTTCTCCTGTCGAGCAGGAAACACTGAAGACAACAATTTGTTAATATCGATCTATTAAGCGTCAGAATGTCGTCTTAACGTTCCCATTGTTACACAGTAAAGTATTTACAAGCTCTTCGTGTTTCTCAAAAGTCCGTCATTAAAATGTCGAGATGCTATCACATGGGGCGCCACAATCGAAGCCTCTTGCCATTTTCATTTCCCTATCATCTCTATTGTCATGCACTAATCTGTCCATTTCCATATCTCTGAGAAAGTTGCAATTCGGATTTATTTTTTAATCTCAGTCTTTAAAAAACCCTTTTTCTCCAGCCAGCAGGATCTTTCTTCACTGCTGAAATCAAAGTGTTTTTCCCAGTATATTCAATTTCATAGTTGCAATAACACATTATTCTGTTCATCTTCGAGCACTTGTGATATTTTAGCTCTCGCCGAAAGGAGCCAAAACTGCCTGTTAGATATCATCTTCTTTCACTCCTTTCAAATCAGGCGGCTGAACCGAGCCGTGACACTTCCTTTCCTAAAAGGGCCATCGTGAGATTTGTGAAATCACTTCATCTTTTTTTCGGTGGAGTCAGAATGTCCATCGGCTTCTTCATATTTCCCTGTAAATTAGGCAAATGAGCCTCTTGTTCCCCGAAGTGGCCCGAGAGCCAATCTCCACATCCACGAGATCGATTTATTCTCCGTATGAAGCCAAAGATCCGTGATATGTCTCCTTGTCTCCCCCCCCAAAAGAGCCACGATGAGATTCACCAAATGGTCGTGGGCTTTTCACGAAGAGGCAGAATCTTACGCCTGCGTGTGTTTCTTTTCAGAAGGGTCACCACGAGATCCGCGAGCTCCGTCAGTTTCATTTCACCAGCTGGCCGGACCACGGCGTTCCCTGCTACGCCACCGGGCTGCTGGGCTTCATACGACAGGTCAAGTTCCTCAACCCGCCGGACGCCGGGCCCATAGTGGCGCACTGCAGGTGAGAGCACAGGCGCACAGTTACAGGTTTGGTTCGGCAGGTAAACTCAACTCCCTGAACGCTGCCGGCCGGTGGCGGCAGAGACGAGGAGACAAACAAACACAGCGTCTCACTCGGCCGTGCAGAGTCTCACGGGGCCAGTGGAACACAAAGCGTTAAAAACAAGCACACACACTGTTCCTCTGGTTCGTTTGTTAGTCTGTCAACATGTTTTCTATTTTGATTTGATTTATTTCAGGCATATTACCAATTTTTTGTTTAACACAATTTAAAATCAGGATTAAACTTGTTGTTTATGATGCCAATCACTTTTTACTGTGTTTACATACATGTGTACACTCAGCGCCATAATCACCAGTAATTATGTTCGACACATTGTTGTTATGTCATTGTTGTTATGTTTTGTTGTTATTGTGCTAATTGGAACTATTTCTGCGCTTTGGTCCATGAGAGACTATTTGTTCAGGTGTTTACTTTCTATGAGGATAAGTTCATTTGAATTAGACTAAAACAGCTTAAAGATAAACTCCTCATGTCATATTCTAACCACCCATCATCCTGACCATACACGCTTATTGTACTTTTGCATAATGTCTCAAATATGTCATTGACAGTTATTATAAAACAAAAATAAACACTGTTTTGTGAACTGATACACACAAAATAAAACGGTACAGGTTTAAAACCCTCCTCCACCATGTTAGCAGACGGTAAATTCCCATTTTTAAAAGCTATATTTTACGCCCTTTTTACTTTAGAATAAATCATATGAGAATTGAATCTGTATCATTCAATAACAAAGCTGTTATATTGAATAGCATCAAAGCTGCACACAGCAAATCATCTTTTTCATACTGTGAGTTTTTTCCCTTTTCCTTTCCTCCGCTCCCCCGTTCCTCCTCCAATAAAACAAGTTATCAGGTTATCAGTATCAATACGATCTCACACACACACACACACACACACAAACCAATCTCCCTCGTCCGTAAATTAGATCAATGGCGTTAACCTTTAGAAAAAGTGCCCATCAGAGAAAAAAGAGAAAAGAGATTCACCTCCCGCCTGCTTTTATCCCGCCGCCGCCGCCGCCGCCGCCGCCGCCGCCGCCGCCATCATCATCTACCCGGAATGGAGGAAGAACAGAGAAATGACAGTTTGAAGATCCCCATGGTGGCAATACATTTCACCTGCATGTTCTGTTCTTTACGGGACGTCGCAGTTCAACCAGGGGGCCGGGCTGTCAGCGGGCTCGAGCTTGAAAAGGTCAGCACCCTGACAAGCTATGAAAAAAAGGGTTCGGAGCAGATTCCTCGTATTGCCACAGGCATTTTAATTTAATGTATTTCATTTAGTGGCCCGGCTTACTGCAACAAATATCCGTGAGTGGCCAGAGAGGGAATTAAACTACTAACCCTGCCACGCTTATAGCGTTTAGGACGGTCTCTATTCACACATCATAAGTTGAACAGTTTAGGACAGTTCCTTTTTACCTTTGTATTTATAGTTTTTTTTTTTTGCATGTTTCTGCATATTTACTAGATTATTATTTAGCAATTTCTTCTATTAAATTTTAAATTCAAAAACAACTTTATTTGTCCCCAGAGGGCAATTCTAAGGAAACATAGTAAAAACACAAAATTAAAAACAAGAAAGAAAACACACACTCCATCGGTGCAATGTCCAGGGACATTTAAAAAAATCAGTGCATTATACTAGAATGACAAAGTAAGAGAAGTGTAAATGAAAACTCAGTGTAGGAACGTGAGACTTTGAAAAAGCAGAGGAGTCGAGGCAGCTTGTTCATCACGGAGGATTCTGCTCCTGGTGTAAACGACGGGGACAGAGACCGAGCGGCCGTTTGATGGAAGGAGAAGTCTGCACTCAGACACACAACGGACACACAAACAGGGCGAGCGGCGTCGTAAACACGCGGCCGCGGTATGTGGACGGACAGGCAGGAACTTATGGCCATCACTTCCAATTTCCAGGGGGCGCCGTGACGCCGTTGGCCTGTGTCACGAGGCTTTGAGAACACACACCTACACACATGCACACACGCGGAGGCCCAGCAGGATTCTGCTCTCAACATTAATCACAGGGGCTGACAGGTAATCTGCAGAGGCGCTCCCCTCCTTTCCTCTCTCTTTCTCCTCTCCAGCTCTCCTTCCCTCTCTCACCTCTTATCTCTCCCTTCTCCCCCTGCTCTCTCTCCCCCCTCTCTCCAGCTGTCTATGGGGGACTGTCAGGGGGATTGCAAAGTGAAAGATAGGTCTCTCTCCTCCCTCTCCTCATCCCTCCATACCTCATCCTCTCAGCTCTCCCGCTCCATCCCTCTATCTGCACCTCCTTTCCTCCCTCGATCGCTCCCCGGTGACGACCACTTCTTCTTCTAACCTCCTCCCACCGGTCCCCCCTGCTCTCCCTCCATCCATCCATCTGCTCGTCTGTCCCTCCATCCGTCTTTTCCCTCAAGGAATTACAGTTCAGGATGTGTCGCCTTAACACCTGACATGGGGTATTAAACTGTGTGTGTGTGTGTGTGTGTGTGTGTGTGTGTGTGTGTCAGGTAGAGAGTCCACCCTTATATAAGCTCACATATATATATATAAGATCTTCAGAAGAATCCTCATTGATCAAACATGTTTGCATTGACCTGACCTCTAGTGAAAGATTATTAATAACGTGTTTTTCCAGTTATAAAACATAAATCTCTGCTGCAGCTTTGTTTCCGCAAAAGTCTTTTCATAACAACTGGGGGCAGTTTCAAACCTACACAACGGGTGTCATCACCAAAGACGTGATGTGTGTGAATATGACGAGGCGGTTGTGTCCCTGCAGCGCCGGTGCAGGGAGGACGGGCTGCTTCATTGCGGTGGACATCATGTTGGACATGGCAGAGAACGAAGGCGTCGTGGACATTTTCAACTGCATCCGAGAGCTGAGATCACAGAGAGTCAACATGGTGCAGACGGAGGTGGGTGTACAGACGCACAATGCATCACACATGTAACAGCACGTAGATCAGAGGTGACCTGGCGCAGGGCAGAGGTGATGGTGCGTGTACACAGACACACAAACACTGTTTTTATTACACAATCGGACCTTTGTAGGCGGAATGAAAGTTTGTCCACCTCCACATCTTTTTAGATTTATGTGGTAATGGTGCCCAGTTTGTCTTGTGAGCTCATGCTTTGTGCAGTTTGTGTGTCTGTATTTAGTGTTGGAGAAGCTGAAGGTTAAAAACAGAGTCTCGGGATTTCTGTCTGCTTTATATCATCAGTCTATAACTGCGTCTCAAGCTAATGGGTAATAAACATCTGCTGAGTAATAGATTACTTTCATATAGACACAGACACACACACACAGCTACACAGTAAGTTTGTCGTCACGTTGTTGTTTCTACTTTTCCAAATAGTTGTTAAAACTTAAAATTACTTTTTATATTAACACTACTTAACTTTCTTCAGGGCCGAAGTGATTTCATTCATTTGTAATTTCTTCAGTTAGTTAGAACTCAGTCTCTTCACTGAACTGATGAGGTTCAACTAGTGTTCAAGCAGCGACTCTATTACTATTACATCACGAGTTTAATTAGTAAACCAAGCTGAGTCATGAATTAGTGAAGTTATGTGCCTGATTTCTTGAGGTTTATATTTCATTTCAGGTCGTTTTGTCAGTTACTTTCTGTCCTTTACACAGTGTCATCATTTGTTCTTATTCTGCACTTTCAATCACTTTGAGAGTCTGTCTCTTCACACGTTTCACTGCGGAACAGAAATATTCATTTCGTCTCAAGCTACCTTAAGCCGACCTAATCCGTCCCGCCTCTGCATTCCATTTGTGCCACTGATGAAAACCTTTCATATCCTAAAAGTCAACTTTACCAGGAATAAACAGCCTCGTGTTCCGACTGACAGCTCGAGCCTGCAGCCCGAGGCTGGAACTGACTTGTGAATGGGTTTCAGAAGAGCTGGGTTCAGAAAAGTTACCCAGGGCGACACTCAGAGTGTTTTCATATGACAGCACTGATATGAAAGCTACTTTAGTTTGTGTGTATCTGTGTGTGCACACTTACATGTGTGTTTTATGCCTCTTGAAACCAAGCTAAATGCATCCTAACCTCCCTTTTGAATATGTGTGGGAGCAATTTGTGTCAGAGCTGAAGCTGCTTGAAGCTATTATAATCCTGCAGCACACAACGCAGAGCAATTAATCTTTTAAAAGGAACAGGAAAGTGTGTGTGTGTGTGTGCGTGTGTGTGTGTGTGTGTGTGTGTGTGTGTGTGTGTGTGTGTGTGTGTGTGTGTGTGTGTGACTACAGTAGGTAAAGGCCACAAGAGATGATCTCAGTGATGCTTTTAAAACTCTCCTCCCAATCGCTAACATTCGACAGAGATACAGAGATGAAGCAGCAGATGACAAAGACAAGTGTGAGAGGAAGAGTGAGAGAGAACCGTGAGGCAGAGAAAGAAAGACTAGATGAACTTGCGGGACAGAAAGAGAGGGAGGTGCATTAACATGCACAGTGGCGGCTGCGGCTCTTGTTGGCTGATGCTTTTAGCAGCGAGCTCGTTGGTCGGAGCACAAAGAGCACATTTGATCCAGAGCAACAGAAGCACTGCAGGGCGAAGCACTACTCCCCGTTAATTCACTCCGAGGCTGCTGAGCGAGCACGAGTGTGCAAAGCAAACGGAAGCTGTGCTCACGGCGTCGTGTTTGAGTTTGTCAGACGACGCGGAGCCGCGTCCCACGAGGTGTCAGCGCTCACAGTGAGAAACTGCAGCCGAGTCTCGGGGTCTCGTGCAAGTTCCGGGCTTAACCTGTGTTTACCCATGAAAGCCCGAGATGTGTGTGGTTGTCTGACTCCCCTGTGATGATCGTGTTGCAGGAGCAGTACGTGTTCGTTCACGACGCCATCTTGGAGGCGTGTCTATGTGGGAACACAGCCATACCAGTGTGCGAGTTCAGAGCCATTTACTACAACATCAGCAGACTGGACCCACAGACCAACTCCAGCCAGATTAAAGACGAGTTCCAGGTGAGCACGGAAACACGGCATCGGTCACTTTTAGGATAATTTCATCGTATCAATGTGCAGGTCTTTTGCTCTATTATCTTATTTAATTAGTAGTAGGGTTAATTGCCTTGTTTTCCGTCTGCCAGACTCTGAATATAGTGACCCCTAGAGTCCGTCCAGAGGACTGCAGCGTGGGTTTGCTACCCAGGAACCACGACAAGAACCGCAGCATGGACGTCCTATCAGCGGACCGATGTCTGCCCTTCCTCATATCTGTGGACGGAGAGAGCTCCAATTACATCAACGCCGCATTAATGGATGTGAGTGAATAACAGAGGACGTTAATACGTTCACGGCGTTTCCTTCACTTGTGTCACGCTTGATGTTTTTTCTTCTCAACACGCCAGAGCCACAAACAGCCGGCAGCCTTCATCGTTACCCAGCATCCTTTGCCAAACACCATGGGGGACTTCTGGAGGCTGGTGTTCGACTACAACTGCTCTTCCATTGTGATGCTCAATGAGATGGACGCAGCGCAGGTAAAACTCGTCGAACTGGGTTTCAGAGTGAGACGGTGAACAGCCAGGAGCCGAGACACCGACAGTAGCTTCACATGCACCAAGAGATTACTTTACAGAATATGCATTGACAGAGTTAGAATTAGAATTGCTCCATAACAACGGAGAAAGTTACAGTTTTGTACGAACGTCGCTTAAACTTAGAAGGAAGAGAAACAAATTTTAACTTTTGTAAACCTATAGAATTCTTTCCAGGTCTAAGATCCTAATATTATTATTCTAGTTATAAATATACAGTCTCTTTTCTGCCTGAAGGGTTAGTAAGAAAATTGAAGAAACACATTTAATCACGTCACCACCACTAGATTTAGTTTCCTCATCTCCAACCAGTGTTAATTGCAAATTCAGTTCACAAGAATTTGTGAAAACATGTCTGGTGTTATTTATTTATGCTTTTTGAAAGTGAATTCATTGGAATAGATCCGTTAAAACCATTTTTTTTTTTTTTTAATCTTTCTCTTCCTGCTTCCTCCTCACTCCATCTCTTCCCCTTCAGTTATGTATGCAGTACTGGCCAGAGAAGAGTTCGTGTTGCTATGGTCCCATTCAGGTGGAGTTCATATCAGCAGACATCGATGAAGACATCATCAACCGGATCTTCAGGATCTGCAACATGGCCCGGGTATGTCCACACGTCACCGTCAGCCACCTTCACAGGTCTTAAACCAAAGCTGTGGACCATATAAAATGTCCCTTTGTTCTAAAATGTATTTATTCAAGACGATTCTGAGGCTGATCCCTGAAGCTGGATGATGAGGATTGAGGTCAGGGATCAATTCCATTATTATCATGTTAACCACATCCTGCCAAAAGGTGGAAGCAGGATTTCTTATCACTTTTATGATCTATAAAAGGGCAACAGACTTACACACTTTTAAAGCCACGATGTTTTTTTTGCATTAATTTTTACTCTTGTCCCTTAAAAAAGAAAACCAGTGTGATATCATCAGACCTTTATAGTTTCCCACACAACAATGGATGTGGAGTGAAACTTTAAGCTACTAGAGATCGCCTGCCATACGTTTGAGAGAAACACAAAAGGGTTTGAGTTTTCAGATGTATTCCTCGACATGTATTTGACAGATAACAACAGATGCGCCTCGGAACGGGATATAAGAACACAGAAAAGGGCCTTTTTCATTTTCACGTGACCTTTACTTTCCTCGAAGCAACAAGCGAGATGAAACCAGCTGCATCACAAACTCACCGCAGCAGCCGGGCGAGCACAGAGTCCTGGTTTACTGAGTTCTCCGTAGACGCTCGAATGTGAAGATTCCTCTCCATTAGTCGTCTTGTTCCTCATCTCTTCCTTTCTTCTTCCGTTCTTTTCTCAACTCACCTCTCCCTTTGATCCCCCCCCCACCTCCCCTCACGCTTCCTCTTGTTACTCCCTTCTCATCTCATTTTATCAGCCATCCATGACGGCACAACTCCAGCTCTGCCCTATTGTCTGCAAGCTCCTCTAGTGCTTAGTGAACTCCCCACTACCCTGCTCTCTATTTTCTAGTGCTCTCCCTCTCTCTCCTCTCGAACACATCAGCAGTCTAGCGTGAAATGGCTCATATCATCGCCACAACAGCCCATCTCACACTGTGAGAGCAGCGCCGACCGCACCGAGTCTGTACCACCAACCACTAAGCCATCACACGAGGAAGGAGATAGTAAAAGAGTGAGGGAGGAGAAACACTTTGAGGAAGAGAGTATATACTATATGTGTATATATAAAAGTGTTGAGAGGAGGGGGGAAGGATTTGGAGGAGAAGATTCTGCCGTATCTGTTTTGTGTGTAAACGTTACCGTGCATGTGCGTGTCTGGCAAACCTAGTGGGAAATCGCTCTGACAGCGACGGCAGGTTTTGGTATTTCTGGTGCCGGATGCCAAGCGCCTCGGGCCACGCGGCTGAAAACATTTTGTCTGCCATGAAATTGAATTATACTTCACAAGATGTCGTCTTTGTTGAGTCCAATCCTGTTTCTTTTGAAACAACAATTTATGCATAAACAAGAACTAATTAAAACACAAAAGGCCTGTGAACGGTTCTGTGTGTATCACGAGTCGATCACGACCAAATACCATCTTCCACTTCTACCTAAAACCTCTCAGACTTAACAACATTTACATTTTTTAAGATTCCACGAAACCAGATTAGATTACTTGGCCAAAATTCATTTCAAACACTTTGCAATCATCGCTCGGTTTGGACAGACGGGATCAGTTGCAGATAAAATATCGTAAGTGTCGACAATCACAGCTTCATAAAGAACATTTTAGTCATTTCCAAATTATAACGTAGAAAGAATAAAACACCGACGTGCTCGTCTTTCCAGTGATGTCCTGTGAAGGTATTCAAGGTTTATGAAGGTTTCAAACACGTTATTTTCTGAAGAGAATACGATTTGATCTTCATTTTGAGAAACAACAGCTGCACCACAACTAAGACAATGATGTGAGGTTTTGTATTTCACACACACTGGAGCACTTGAGAGGTTTCTCTGTTGTTTACCCACTTCTACATTCCCCATGGGGTGACTGCATGACGTTGATTGTGGCGATGACAGCTATGGTGATAAAACTCCTGATCTTCACACCTCCTCTTCCTCCTCTTCCTCCTCAGCCACAGGACGGTTACCGCCTGGTGCAGCACTTCCAGTTCATTGGCTGGCCGGCCTACAGGGACACGCCCCTCTCCAAGCGCTCTATCCTCCAGTTGGTCCGGAGGCTGGCGAAGTGGCAGGAGCAGTATGACGGAGGAGATGGGAGGACTGTGGTGCACTGCCTGTAAGTTCACACAGAAACACATGCATGCTGGGAAAGCATGTATGTGTTTAAGACTTTCATCCTCTCCCCACAGGAGTGCCCCAAGGCTTAGTGCTGGGGGCCCTTCGTTTGTACACTTATTCCTTAGGTTCAATAACCCACTCTCATTGCTCCTCATATCACTGTCATTCCCACCAGTTGATCTCACAGGCCCCGCGTAGACTTCTGTCTGTGTCTCAGACGGAAACGAGGAAAGCTCCCTTCTTTACATCTGAACTTTAAATCATTCTCCACTGCGACATTCCCAGACTTTCTCTCGTCCCAACCAGGGTCACGAGAAACCTTTCTGTCGCGTTTGATGACCAGTTTTCTGACTGTGTTGCATCTGTCTCCCGGTGGGAGTTGCACTATGCAACATAAGGATATTCAGGCCTTACCTGGCTCAGCTCCTGGTACAGGCCATGGTTTTCTTACTCTACTACATTTGGCCTCCATCATGCACAGTGAAGACCTTAAAGAAGGTCCAGGAGGAGATGAGACTTCTTGTTTGCGGTTCTTCGCTGATGAAACGATCTACAAGCGGCCAGAAATGACTGAAATTGCTTCCACTCTTAGCAAAGTTTGTTTTATTGAACAGATTGTGCACTTAGTGTTTACTTCCATGTCCCGGACTGAACTGAAGCTTGAGGCTCGTCCCTCAGTTTTCACTTTGGATAAAAGCATCTGCCAAACGAGTAAATGTAAATGTGGACGGGTAAAAAAAACGCTGCTCACCAGGATGATAAATCAACTCAAGATCCAAGAAATACAAAAGTGCCCTTAGTGTGTGTGTTTGCGTGTGTGAGACACTGAGAGGTGAGAGATTTTGAGATACACTTAACAATGATAAAGTGCACTTCTGGTAGAAAGAACACACACGCACACACACACACACACTTTCAAGAACAAAGCACATACTCCTAAAACCATACAACCACCATTAAGATGATATATGGAATAAACGATATCACAGGATTCGTCCATTTCTCTTTCTGTCAAACATACAAATGGCCTGAACTCAACATTCATCACAGTCCGGATACGTCTGAAGTGTGCGAACATCATTCTAGTACAGTGTTGATATGACATTCTTTATATGCAATTATTTACATTACATCCAGTATTGTTTAAGTGACAGCAGATCTTTTAATGCATATATATATATATATATTCCCACATGTTTATATAAATGTTTGTTTTTATCTGAGCAGAACAAATGAAGCTTCAATGCTGGAGGCTGGAAAATCCATATACAAGAGATTCCAGGGAAGCTCAGCAACAATAACACACAGACAGACGCTCCCATGCACACACACTCCAAACGTTGCCCTGAGCACATCACTGGTGCTCATCCAATCAGCTTCCTCTGTCACAGCTCGTTAGTCCAATCAGAACTGGCATTGATTTGTTTCCTGTAGCTGCTGCGAACTTCTGTTTGCTTCTTCTTTTTTTTTACACTGTTTTGGTTAAAAACAAACTTTAAGAACAAAAGAATCTGAAATACATTGATTATAGATTGTTTCTACGTTTATATCCGTGTAGATTTGTGTCGACTGCACTGGTTACATCTGGTAAGAAACCAGTTATTTTGTGTTATTAAGGGACAGTTTTATAAATATTTTTGTGCAAAATCAACTGTCAGTCCATATTTTGCTCACTGCTGGATCACAACAAAGTTAAATGTTAGAAAAAGTAATTTTAGTACATCTACAGTCATTGAAAGAAACAGCGTTTTCCTGTCATCTTGCATTTAATCAGTTTTATCTTCCAGCATCTAGTTTTTTTTTAATTTATGTTTTTGCTAACGTGTTCTTATTGATCTTATTTCACGTATTCGATTATATTTCAAAGCACTTCGAGCTGCCTTTTATATTTGAAAGGTGCTGTATATTATTATTATATTATTATAAGAGCTTGAGCCACGACCACTGCTGCTAACTCTGTGAACTGTGGGCTCTTAACTCAGCTATTGGCCCTAATGCACAGGACCGGTGGTGAAGTGTCACGGTGTCACGGTGTGGAAACAAAGAGACAGTTCACATCCCATCGTTTGACCCGTTACTTCAATCAATCCGCCATCGATTTCAAGTGTTTAACTCTGTCCTGTGTGAAACGGACAAAGAATTCTACACAATAACTCAATCCATCGTTTTCAAATGAGCCCAAATTCATTTGTTTTATTAAAATGGTGGTAAATTTAGATGCAGGCAACCAAAATCATTCAGGAGCAATTTCTTTCATAAGCGCCGTCTCCCCCCCCCCCGGCTGTCACGCTGCAGCCAGTAAATGTGAGTGACGGGGATGAAAGCCGTTCTCTGCTTCTGGCTAAAGACGGCGGCGCTGGCTAATCAGCCCCAGCTATTGATTTCCCAGACTCAGTAATACCAGAGATAAGGAGAAACATGATGGTTCAATCAGTAGTTGGTGAAATTGATTATTTTTTTTCCTGCTCTCCACTTGTCCGAGAGGTTGGAGTCTGATGGGTCTTTAAATGCTGAACACATGTCTCATTTTCAGCAAATCACACTGTGGGGACCTCGTGGAGAATTGAGAAGCAGAGCACTTAACACAGTAATCTCTCTCTCGCTCGGCTTATTTCATTTACACACGCGGTATAGAAATACACATTTTAAGATGGAGGAGACAAACAAACATATTGAACCGTCCACTCACGACAGACGACTCAAATATTGCAGCAGCTTAAATCGAGTGATGTGGTTCCGCGTATTAACCGGCGACATTGACCGGCACATTGTTCTGCCAGAATCTTTATTGCGCAGGATTTAGTTCAGAAATTGTTGTGGCACCAAACAAACTGATTACTGAATTCCACTCGAGTCCCTGAATCGTTGAGAATGAAACAAAAACGTGAGCTGCATTCAGGAAGACGGAGAAATAACGCAAATAAAAAAGAAGAGACGTCTGAACATATAACACAGGTTATATAAGTCATAATCATTAGTATATAGCATGGTTTAGATCTTAATCTTACTTTTCAGTGTTGGTTTGATTATTAAAATCTTTCTGGACACATTTTCCACCCGATTTAACTTTCTTGTAGTGATCCCACTTCCCGATCCGAATCCACAGTCGATCCTTTTCCAGAGAATAATTAAAAGGACATTTCTCCTGCTTTTTGTAGATTAATTTTTTAGATTTTAACTTTCACTTGTGACCAAGCACCAAACTAAATGCATCAGAATTGACTGTTACACTCTCATGTAAACTGTAGCTGCTGCAAATGGACAGACCTGTTTTATATATTTATACGACAAACCTGTAAAACAAACAACAGCAGAAAGATCGTCACTGTGGACGTGAGGAAGAACCTTCCTGTGAAATCCTCTGCAGTTTCTAGTCGTAGTTAGTTCATGTTCTTGTGCCAGTTTATTAAAGCTGCTTGTTTTGATTGAAAGGTTTTGTTGACAGACAGATTTTAATTAGCTAAAACATCTCTTGTACATTTATAGAAAATAAGGGGAAAGCCACTCCTCTGCCTTGACCCTCATTACCACCAGAGTCTTGTCCAGTCTCGATTTTATTGGGTTTTCTGGATGTTCTGCAGCAATCAGTTAGTTGATTAGTTGTTTTGTTTTTTTGCCCAAAGACGCAACTCACAGCTCTGATGTGAAATGTATTCACCCTCAAATTTGATCCTTTTTAAATTGAAGCGAGCACCTGACACATTAAACTAACATGAAGTCAGAAAAGAAGTAAATAGTGAAAAATCTTTGCAATTTAAATTTGAGCCTCAAACATTCACATCCAAGCTCCTGAGGGTTCGTTTCTAATTCCAAAGCAGATTCACAGATTCACACTCGGGACGCATTGTAATGAAAACGACTGCCTGTCAGAGCAATACGTTCTAGAATTAGATTCTACTGTTTATTCCAAAAAGCTTCTTCACAAGTCGTAGAATTTTTTTAAAGTTAATGAAATCAGATTCTTTCTTTTTTAACGATCCTGATTGGAAAACAGCTCTTAATGGTCGTGGTGTTAATGCAGAGCAGCAGCGGGCGATTCATTTTATTTTTTTTTCCCCCGTGATTGCTGCCACTCAGCACCTGGATGTTTTATTCAGAGTGAATAGTGGAGCAGTTGAGCTGGAACCAGGTGAGACGGGAGAGTCTGGAGCTGCTTTCATGCCGGCTGCTCTGACGTTGACTGGCAGAGCGCTGGCTGCTGATTGAGGCTCAGAGCCAGTCAACACATGAATACCTTTATATCGCTGAACATTTGTCCATTGCTGCAAGTTATCGTCTATTCGAAGTCTTTAAATTAAGTCTAATTTAACTTTGAGAAATGAATTCAGACGTCTTGAGTCCATTAGCCGAGCTCGGACTCTTTGGCCTGACAGGTTTCTTTGTGCTGAACATTCAATCTGCCACTTCCTGTCGTTCTCGGTCTCAATTTGCCTTTTTCTGAACTTTAATAGTTGTTCTTTAAATTCGTAAAATTTTCATGATGTCTTGAATTCAGCTTCTGGAACCTGGACGTGTTTTGTGCAGTGATTTTCATTTTTAAGCGTCTTGATTCTACTGTTAGAGACGCAATTACTTCTGATTATACATTTTTATTTAAAGACTAAAAGTGTTTTACAAAAATTAAAATCGTATAATGACACCATAGCATAGAGGGCAAACCTCCACGGTGGCTGATTGGCCACATCATCCCCTTATTGCATAGATGTGTTGACATTTGACGCCTTTACCCTGAAGACAGAAGTGTTCACATTATAACGAGGAACAAACCACGAGATTAGAAACATGATTTGTCTCAAAAGGTCAAAGAATGAACATCAATATAAAAAAAAAGCTGTTGACTGAAATGTAGTTTCTGTGTTAATCTACCGACAAAAAGGCAAATAGGGAAGAAAACAACTGAATTGGGGCAAAGGTACAAAAAACAATCCAACCACTCGACCTCACAACATCGGAAAATGTCATTTTGAATAATTGAGTCTTCAGCTGTTGTTTACAAACGTCAACAAGAAGACAGGAGGGATAGAGTTGTCTCATTCCCCCCGGTCATCAACACATATTTAAAGATAACGTACTTTTTTATCACCTATTGAACTCAGATACCTGATTGTTAACATACAATTAAAATACAGTTTGAGTAAATCTCCTCTAAACAATCTGTGACTGTAATGCACTGCGACGACGACACGCACGACCCACATTAAATCACTCAATCGAATCTAATGAACAATCACTCACACGGTATTTAATGATCTCAACAGAAAGTATTTTCTCTGTTCAAACACAGACCGACACATTTATCGGATAGAGACAAAAACAAACATCTTGCTTCTGCAAATCTGTCAAAAAAAAAAAAATCCGTTCAGGGTTTTACAGGAGGAGGAGGAGGAGGAGGAGGAGGAGGGGAGGAGGGGGAGGAGGAGGAGGAGGAGGAGGAGGAGGGGGAGGACACGTTCGATAGCAGAGTTTCCAGGGTGAGAAAAAATAAAAACAAGTTCCTGAAGAGGACGAGAATCTAAGTCTCTGACTAGTTGGACTCAAAAGCAGCTGAGGTCATTTTTCACATGGCTCCTCTCCTTCTTCATTCCCTCTATGATCAGGAAGCTGAATTTAGGCTCTCTCACCTCAGTTCACAGAAGGAGGAGGATGATGATGATGATGATGAAGATGATGTTAACTACCTCCTGTCCTCCCTCCCTCCCCCTCTCCCCCTCTCCCCTGCAGTACCGGCGGAGGACGCTCTGGAACGTTCTGTGCCATCTGCAGCATCAACGAGATGATCCAGCAGCAGAACATCGTGGATGTTTTCCACACCGTCAAAACGCTGAGGAACAACAAGACTAATATGGTGGAGACAATGGTGAGGACACACACACACACACACACACACACACACACACACACACACACACACACACACACACACACACACACTCACACACATCTGGACTGTATTGAAGCACACAAATACTTTCCAACATTAGATTAAACTCTGAGATTACGAGATTAACTCTCACGAATCTTTTTGCTTTCCGTCCTGTTTGTCCCTCCTCAGGAACAGTACAAGTTCTGCTATGAAGTGGCTCTGGAGGCGCTCAGCTCCTTCTGATTGGCCGTGGACGCTGCCTGTCGTTGTCAACGTGGGGGACACACAAAGTGCAGAAGTGCTGTGTGTTGACCTGAAACCCAACCTGTGAGCATGTGTGCCTGTGTGTGTGTGTGAGAGAGAGAGTGTGTGTGTGTGTGTGTGTGTGTGAGTGAGTGGGAATAAGAGAGAGCATGCCTGCATATCTGAGTGTGTGTGTTTGTGAGTGTGTATCTATATGTGTGCCTGTGACGACAACACACACGCACACAACTTGTACAGAAGAGAAAACAAAGCTACAAACACACACTGGTGAATTGTGTGTGTGTGTGTGTGTGTGTGTGTCTGTTTACTTCAGTGACACTGAGGACTTTACCTGCTTGTAAAAAGAAAAAATGATATGTTAAAAAAAAAAAAAGATCAGATGTTTAAAAAGAAAAACGCCTCTTTCTCTCTCTCTCTCACTTTACTCTCTCTCTCTCTCTCTCTCTCTCTCTCTCTCTCTCTCTCTCTCTCTCTCTCTCTCTCTCTCTCTCTCTCTCTCTGCTGGGCTGTGATGTGACTATTGTACAGTATTTCCTTTTTAGATATATTCTGCGCCTTGAATGTTGTCTCCCTCTGACGGCTGGATGCACACGGCAAGATTTTTGTGGGGAACTTTCACATTTAGCCGAAGATCAAGCGAAGCCTCGACTCTGCAACCTTTATCCTCCCAGAGTTTTATTTTTTTTATTTTTTTTAATAGAAAGTATTTGGGCGAGTTCAGCTCTTGATGTTGTCGAGGAAGATTCAGTTTCTCCGGATCAAAGCAAAAAAAATAAATCTACAGAGTCCTGTTAATGTTTCTGACGTTTTTTTTTGAAAATAAATTTCCTTCTGGCAAAAGAGGCTCTCGGCCGCGGGAAATGTGGAATGCTAATGAAACTTGTAATCCAGTAACTGGCAACACAAACTCTCAGCATGGCTCCTCTTCCTTCACACGGCAGAAACAAGTCATCTGGAACTTTCTTTTGACAAAAAACCTTTTGCTTTCACGAGGGGTTTGAAACTCCTGTTACAACGGGGGAAAGAGGGCGGAGTCAAGTGCACGGTGCAGAACAACAACCGCATTAGACAAACAAACAAAAAAAGAAAAAGAAAATCCCTGCCTTGCCTTTCAGATTAAATGTTGTATCTGCTTTTATTTTATTGTTTTAAAACTAAGTCTAAGAAGGAAAAAAAGTTTCCTAAATGATTTTTTGGAAAGTCCACATCTTGTTGTGTGTATCCACCCTGACTGTAAATAAGAAAAGACAACCACAGTCAAACAAACAAACAGACAAACACCAGACACGTCACGGACAAAACTCATCGTTTCAAAACACAGTCGCTCTGGAAACAGCTGCGTCAGCGTCTTTCTCAGCCACTTAGTGACTGACGTCTCCTGTTACCTTTCTACAAACTGTCCATTCAGACATGTCGTCTAAAAAAAAATCTATAAATCAGATGTGTTTCTTTTTTTTGCATATTGCACATTTAGCTGATCCCAAACTCCAGAGGGAACCTAGAATGAGGAAGTAATGGGATTAAAGAAGCAGATCATCCTGCATCAGGGATGAGCCGCACTTCGGAGTATGAAGAATTACAATTAGTGACGTTTTTTTTTCCCAGATTTAAAAAAGAACAAAACAAAATGCTACCATCCTTCTTTCCGATGCAGTTGGTCAATGTGGTGGTTTGAAACTTGCTTTGCCTTGAAAATGCTCAGAAGACAACGAACGAACCGAAGTTAATAGTTGTTCAGAATTAAGACGGAGCCAAATATGTTCACCACACAACTTCTGAACTTCCCGGTAAAAGCCTCACGTTTCTTTTCAGGACGGTGTAAACATGCAGTGGTTTCAAGTCTCAGTTTTGTATTTTTGTTAATGTTTCTGCTCGTGTGACCATGAAAATCTGATTTGTGTCATTTGTGTTTCAAAATTTAGATGCAAAGGCAGAGGGGGTTTATTTAAACAGACCTTTTTTTTTTTTTTTAAATCATCCACTTGTGGTGTCATCACGTGTTTGCAAGTATTAGTATCATCTTAAATCAAACCTGGATTCATAGCTAATCCAATAAAACTACACAGATCCAGACTTCATACTCTCCATTGTTGAATAATGATTATCAAATTAAAGCCACATCTAGAAATGGACTTTTATTGTTGGATCTGCACTCATAGATTTCAGCCCCATGAACCATGAATCCAGGATTCCACACTTTCCCACAATGTTAAAGACAATGATGCCGTCCTGGTGCGTGCACACATTTTATGAGTTTAATTCTTTCTTGACCTGAGTTCCATCAACCAAGCGTCATGGAAATCTGTTCAGTAAGTTTTGCAAACAAACAAATAAACCAATGAACAAAAACGAAACCTCCTCGGTAATTAAATCAGGCAGGAAGCTCAACGGTTACTTTCAGAACCGAATTGTCCACGAGTCTCCTGCTGATGTGTTTCCTGTTGGATTTGTCCACCTCTGGATGAATTGAAGTAGAAACAGCAGCTTCGGGATTTGACAGTTTTCCTCTGACCGGTCATTTGTCATTAAAATGAAACACGAAGATAAAGAGACAGAGGTCACGTTTACTTTTCCTGACAAGCCGGTTGAGGTGAGCGGCTTTTAAAAATTAATGGGACAAACTTACTTAATGGTCTGATAGGAAATGGATTTTGCTCGGTGACAGAAGGTCAACACAGAAGGGAACGTGCTGGAGGGGGAGTTAATGAGAATTCGAGCGGATGTGTCTTCATCCTCAGATCCTCTCCGCTCATTAGGAACCTTTCACTCGCTCTGTTGTCCCGTTTAAAGGTGAGAAACTAAACTCTCACGCTTTTGTTTGAGCGACCGCTGAGCGACCTCGACACCGGAGTCAGGGCTTCACTCTCAAACACCACGGGTCGGTTTTGAAACAATAAAAGAGAAACAATTTTGTCCATCAAAACAACAAAAAAAAAGATAGTGTAACAATCATGTGATTTGCTTTTACGTCCCATCGCGTCAAATCAGCAGGTGTTTATATTTTCAGGAAATGGAAAGTTACTTTTACATTTGACGGAGGCGAAGGTTCATCTTAACTTAGCAAAGTTTGCTCGTAGCTTCCGACGCTCACGACCAGAACCAGCATACTCGTACGAAAAAAAAAAATCGTTGTGGCGAACTGTTGAGTCTGCGCTTAGACGCTTAACTTTTTATTTCTTCTTTTGTATTGTTTGCCGGAGTCCAGTCAGGCTGGTAAATGGACCTATCGTATTGAAGACAATGTGAATGCCAGAAAATCCTTTTTATTTCCACTGAGGCTTTATTGTATTGTATCAGTTGACGGCCATTCATCTTGTATTATATATTTTTATTTTCTTTCTGGAATTGATTTTTATTTGTTGGTTGTTTTGGGGTTTTTTTTGTCCTGAATTTGTACATTTCTTTTTGTATAATTATTATTCTGATGATTATTTGTCTAGCAAAGTGTTGTTTAGATCTGGTGATGCCATTACCATTGGTTGTTTAGTTGTTTGAAATGTGGTTAACATGAAATAAAAGGGACCAAAATGTTGAATCGGATCTCGTCTCCTTCTTTACAGCCTCGGATTTCGAGTAAATTAACATTATTATGCATTTTAAAGCATATAATCAAACTCTCCTGTGGTTCTTGCTGTTTGTTTTGCCTTTCAGATTCCATATCTCAGCTGAGGCACTAAATATTTTAGAGTTATGGATTTTTAAACATGGTCTCCGTGCTGCACAAGGCAACGTTTACCAATCTACAAATGTTGGATGTTAAAATCTCCCTGAAACTGATGCTGGTCGCTGCCTTCAGGGCCCAACAAGTGGTATCGTGCAGTGAAGCTTTGAACAGTCGAGAAAGATCAAGTTCGGTGATTGAAGTGCTGCTGGTTTTAGAACTTGCTTTCAGAGATAACACAAGATTGAGCAAATGTACCAACAACAAACGCATCGTTCCAGTTGTGGAATCGTCGTGATTTGGAGAAAGTTTGTGGTTTAGGTTAAAACAAATTCTTCAGAGTCATGGTCACAAAACCAAACATCATG
The DNA here is from genome assembly GCF_022539355.2 of Hippoglossus stenolepis. Taxonomy (NCBI): domain Eukaryota; kingdom Metazoa; phylum Chordata; class Actinopteri; order Pleuronectiformes; family Pleuronectidae; genus Hippoglossus; species Hippoglossus stenolepis. Next base: position 3,205,209 of record NC_061485.1, read on the forward strand.
TGGTTTAGGATGTGAAACTACGACGGATCCTGACCTCGATGTTTTTTTTCGTCACTTGAGATCATTGCATGTCGGCCCGGGATCTACTGGACTGGACGTTTCATTCCTTCAAACACACCGTGAGGAAACCGTTGTACTAATAAAGCCTTGGAGGGCGGGATTGCATGACACCGCCCGTGAGGGATCCTCAAAGACATAAAGCTAACGCGCCCCCACAACAATTTTTCTGCCACGATTACGTCAGGTAGATTTTCACCGGCAAAGTTGGTGAAGACAAACAACTCCCGTGATCCCGCACAGCTTCGTGACAACAACGAGAACTGAGTCTTTTGTTGTTGTTGTGTTGATTGAGGGACCCCTTGTGGCCGAAGATACAAATTATTCATTTCATGATTAACTCCACTCGAAGCCAACGAGACACGAGACAGTTTGTAAAGAAAAACCTGCAGCAAATAAACAATGAGAAGCACCTTGGTTAGAATGTAAAGGTCCATATGCACTGAGAAAAACACGCTCACTAACTTTATTCCATTAATCTGCTGTTGAATCTGGATCCCTCCACCTTTTGTTTGCCTGAGCCTCCATCATGATCCTGGAGCTACAGAGAAAAAAACCACAGGTCTTTATAGGCTGATTTCTTTTCTTTCTAATCAATCAGAGTCAGTGATGAACACAGCTCCGAGCCAACGGCCTCATCCTTTATTTAGCTGGTTGATTCCCAAGGAGCTCATAAATATGCATGAACCTGCGATTAGCATAGGCACCAAGGACAGGGCCTGTACCTTGGCATTATGACGATCAATCAGAAACACTAAGGGGCTCCTCGGAGGGAAGCTGTCTGTCAGCTCGGCTTTGGGCTGAGCTGATGCATGCGCGCACACATTGGGAAAAAAGGTACGCTGAAAGCATACATAACGCACATGCATCACAGAGGTCTGCAGGAAGATGCATCGACACGTAGAGAAGCAGGGAAAACGCACAAGAAGCATCCGTGTGCACAACCTGAAGGTTCGGAAACTTTCTCCCACAAAAAACACACCAACGACAACGTGCATCGTCCGTCTCATATTCTTTGCTCTGTTTCATCTTTCTGCTTCGGCACCTTTTTCAAAAACTGAGCTTGTGATGACTTAGAAAATTGGCCCATTTCGTTTGGTGTCCCTGACGCGTCGTTATCCGAGGAGGAGGCAGGACGAAAGGACGGGATCACGGTGGCACCTTAATATATATCTTCTGCTCTAACGGGGTTATTATTGTAATTTCTCCTGCAGAACTTGTTACAAGGTTGTTTGGTGTCCGCAGCGGATCCTCATCCATCTCCACCTGCTCCATTTACACCGATACAGGAGGCTCAGATTCATCTGTTTCCACTGGTCGACGCTGCGGTTAATCCACCTTGATGCATTCGTTTTTCCTACATGTGCCCAAAAAGACGTCGAGCAATTGAAATTGAAGTTTATTTTGTTAGAAACGATTCCTCTTGGCTGCAGCTCAGCAGGTTTTAAATACTCTATTATAGTTCGGTACAGGTAGAGAAGTTGAAAGCTTCTCTCACGCTCACGGATCATAGTGAGCTAGAACATTATTATTATTATTATTTACTGGGAAACAGTTTCACCTTCCGACCTGATGTTTAACTTTGAAGATAAAACACTATTTTATTCATCCTCGAAGGATCCTCACTGGTTTTGATGTTTTTTACCTTTTAAATGAAATGATTGGATTTTAAATTTCAGGGATTATAGTGTAAAGATCACTCACGGTCACGTCATGTGACAATCGTGGACAAATGCAAAGTAAACTGTGTCATCACCACTTTGCAAGGCTCAGTTTTATTGAATCAAAACACGTGTTTTACAAAATGTCTGCAACAACCCAGCGTTAGTTTAAATGCTGGAGCTCGAAGAATTGACAAATACTGACACAGCTGTAAATGTAACGTCGCTGCAGGTTTTCATGTCAGTGAATCACAGCCACAGATGATAAACTGCTGGGAAACAAGCTCCATCCACAACACGTGCACAGTGTAAAGTTCTGTGCTAATTAAAGTCGAGGTTTTGGAGGAACCGGTGCAAATATTCATCATAACTGCTGTAGAAACCTTGAAGACCGGAGGAGAAGCTGGAGCTGAATAAGGCAAAAGGTGGTAGAGGAGGAAAAAAACGAAATATTTTGTGTGTTTTTCACGTTTAACTTTTAAACATGTTGGAGTCTAATTAAACATTTGGAGCACTCGTCTGACTTTAAATATAAATGACGGGAGCATGATTGGCTGCTTTGATTAAAACGAGCCGGAGCTGCAAGGAGCTGCAGGATCTCAGAGAGTAAGTCCGATCCGAGGGTAACTGAGGGACAGGAGGCTGAGAGGGAGGGTTTGTGTTTCGCTGAGTGAACTCAGTTGTTGTACGACACTGGAACCCTGATGCTGCTCAAAGAAACTTCTATAAATTACATATAACGCAGTAGATATTTAGCTGAACGGGACAATTGATGCTAACAAAACAAAACAGGACACAGAAGCGAATAAAGAGAGTCTGATAACGAAGCCAGAAAGTAAAACGATCCGGGTGTTACTTCCAAGCTCCAGGCAGCCGCCGGGTCTCACACCTCACACACTCTGAACTCCACTGAAGGACAAGGCAGCTAATTGGCCGTAATGAAGTTGACGTGGGGAGCGGCCTCTCTCTGGGTCTTTCTGCTGACTAGACTTTAAAAATCACCAAAGGCGAGGGAGGGGAGGTGAGGACACGAAGAAGAAGGGGGCGAGGGAATTGGAAAATGAAGTGGAAACTAATTGGAGGAGAAGAAGACGAATTCGGCGAAGACGCCACATCAGTGCGGATTGTTGTGTCGTTTACAGTAAAGTGATAAATGAACTTTCTTCAGTGGTCAAACAGAACTTTGTGAGATAACATTTCTGAATCAAACTCCTCCTTCTATCGCCTGAGAGTCTTGATATGTTGAGAACTGACACCACTGCTGATACAGAGCAGTCGGCTAATTGGTTTTTCAATGGCTCTGAATAATGCGTGTGGATCTCCAATGTCAAACTGAAGGAGAAGGTCACACCGCGCCCGAGGGCTTGTGTCCATGTTTTAATTCCGAGCGCCAGCGTATTTTCAATGGTTCCCAATTAGGAGGACGGCATATTATTTTAAAAATAGTTTTTCCCCTACTGTCTTTTTTTTGTGCGCGGCTAATCCAAGAAATTCTAGCTGGAGGTTTTTTTAGAATGGAGCCGGCGTCGCTCTGTCCTCAGACAAAAACCACAACACACAGGAAAAGGCACATTTTTGGGAGCTGCTGAATGTTGCTGGTGAATGTTACACATTTTAAATATGAGCTGTTAGCAAACTGGAACTACTTCACTGTGGTTGTAGTTCAGTGCAGCTTCAGTCCCTGAAATCATATCTGTTCATCTTTAAATCCAAGTGACTTTAATTTCTTCAAATGTTGACCAGTTACGTTGGTTGAGAGGCTGAAATCACAGTTTGTGATGCCAGCGTGACCTTTTGACCTTTTGACCTTTGACCACCAGAATATAATCAGTTCATCTTTGTGCTCAAGTGAACATTTGCACCAAGTTTGAGGGAACTCCCTTTGAGCGTTGTTGAGACGTCGAGTTCATAAGAATTTAATAAAATGTAAAAAAGCTTTTTCCTTTGCCACCAACATCCTGTGTTTACATCCTGTTTAAACACATGAACACATGAAACTTGTATATTATTTTTTACCACAATCTTTTGCTTCACCGTCCTTAAAGCGAGACTGAATAATCTGCACATGGATATTAAATAAGATCTGGACCTGGATCCCTCACGGCTCAGTCTCAGTAATTGAAACATTCTTCTGTGAAGTGACTATTTAAAGAGCTTCGAGAATAGTTTTGCTCGACTTCTGCTGCCTCCTGTCATCCAACATCACCATCAGCCTGTAAATGTGAAAACATTAATTAACTTGCAGCCACAGTTTCCGATGTTTTCTCTCATTACACCGGATCAGGACAGAAATAATACGGCGGCTTGCTCTGGTCAAGTGTGGCTCTGTGTTCCAGCCCGAGGACGACGACTAATTAAAAGAGAAAGAGTCAAAGCGAACACCAGGGAAACTGTGGTCAGAGCGGAGTCTGTGTTTCACAGACGAACACTGTTAATATCTTTATCTTCACAATGCAGGTTTGTTTCCCTCAGATGAAAACCAGATGAAACATATTTTAAGATCTGTCAGAGTTACATTTTAGAAACTGTTCTATTCATCAGAGAAGAATCGCTTTGACTCTCGTCGACAAAAGGAGCGGAGTCACATTCACGGTGTCTGTTTAAACAAACGTTAAACAAGTTGTTGTGAAACACCTGGTAACTATCTACTTATTAGTAACTTTGAACGTACGTCCGTGTGAAGAGAACGACCCAAAACGACAGAAACCATCTTTAAAAGAAAATGTATTTGTTGTGTACTTTTCATATTTAGGTTTGTTTCATGTCCCATCCACTAACGAGGAGGAGGAGCCGGCCACCAGGGGGCGATCAAGGTGATATGGCTTCATGTCGTCCATCTTTATTTTAACACGCCACTCGTGTGACACATTTTCTTTTTCTATTCTGCAGGAAGAGAAACGACTTCCAACAAAAAAACTGAGGAACAAAGAAATTTAACTTTTTTTACAAATGTGAATGTAACTGACGCCGAGAAACACTGAACGAGCCGCAGCAGAAAAAAAACCCAAAGGTTCTGACGCACCGACCGAGTTAATTGTAAAACTACGGGTTTGTTGAATGGAGGCCGAGCTGCAACATTTTCCAGTGAAATCTGCTAAATTGCCTCCACTCTGCAGTTACGGGGCGTTGTTAAAAGCTGACAGCGCCGATGATTATTATTCAGCCGCGGCGTCTGAGAGCGGAGCCTCTCGTCAGAGCGTCGGACAGAGTTCATTGACTCCTATTAAGCAGCTCAGTATCACAGAGCACATGCAGCCAGACTTACTCACTGTCGGGGGAAGTGAGAGCGAAGCCTTTGTGTGGCGCAGATGTGTGCGACTGACTCCAGCACTAATTTCAGAGCGCTTACTTAGGCTCGCCGAGCTTAACGGAGCATATTAGCCTGTGGAGGAATCCCTCAGTGGTAATTGTGGCTTAGAAAGACAGTGAGTGTGTGTGTGAGTGTGTGAGTGTGTGTGTGTGTGTGTGTGTGTATGTGTGCGTGTGTCATGTTGTCAGGAGCCGGGGGGATGGGGGGGGTAAAGAGACTGAGATGCAAAGAAAGGAAAACAGTAAAAGAGCAGTGGACACTTTACGTTGTGTAGCACAATGAGAGAAACTTGACACTGTGAGTTTGATTGTGTAGAAGAAAGGAATCCAACATGTGTTGTTGCATTTAAAAGGAAACGTGTTCTGCTCATCTTCAGGTTGATATTAATACTTTGACTGTAAAATGTCTTCATGCTCTGATGTTCAGAAAACACTGTCCCTCAGACTGTCCGTCGCTGCAGCTCCTCTTTTCAGCCTCTGTCTCAAACACTTGGTCTCAGCTCCTGTCTCTTTAAGACCCGATGGGAAACAGAAGCTCACAGCGAATGTGCAGAGCAGCGACTGCAGCCGAGGGAGCTGAACATCAGACGACCCGTTAACGCACCGGCGAGCATTTTGACTCTTCAATCGACCGAATGACACAAGCTCTCCTCTGCACTTTAGAGGGAATTTTGGAATAAGACGAACCTAATCCGATGTTCTGCTCACGTTTCCAAAACTTCAAGATAGACGTCAACTTATTCCGACGTGAGACAGAACAAAAAGAAAATAACCGGAGTCACAGAAGCTCAGTGTTATTTTTAAAACCATAGTTACACACAGAAATACTGTGCCACTACAGTGGGAAAGAATCCAGCACATAGACGGCCCCATTAAACATCTGACTTACTGCCACGTCTCCTTTTTTTAGCATCATTTAACAAACTGCCGCCGTGAAACCCACGAGCAAGAACAAAGTCTAAACAGAGCTGTTCCCTGAGTGAGCGATTCGTCCTGTGATCCTTCGCCGTTCGTCAGCGTCGTCACCGCAGCGACTCCATTCATCTCACGTCACCACCTCCTCTGACAGTTCACATTTTTCTCCACTTCAGTCTGTCTCAGCTCGTCATCTGTCACGGACGGGGTTTGTCTCCGCTTGATTTCTGCAGGGAGGACGTCAGAAGATGCTAAGAACTCGTTTTCACTTGTGAACTCCTCTCCTCTACAAAGGAGGTGATGTTGTCACTCCTGTCTGTCGGTGTGTTCGTCAGCAGGATCACACAAAAGAAACTACACAACGCATTTTCACAACAGTCAGTAAAAAGGATGAGCAAGGAAAGATTTGTTTTGTGGATCTCAATCATCAATCAAATAAATTGTAATGAATCACTTTTTGCTCTGTTTTGTTCCGTGTTAAGGATCTTTACCCCAGAGGAGGTTGTGTTCACTCCCCCGTTTATTGGTTTGTTTGGTTGTTGGTGGAATTTCTTTACCATCGTGAGAAAGGCTGTTATCGGACTTTCTCACCGAACTACCAGGGAATCAAAATGTTTTCTACTGTATTTAGAGGACTGATGTTTACAGATGTTTGCAGACATGAACTCCAGAAAAGATCTTTCTCTTGAGTTTGCCTCTGACTCACATGGACCGCGACACAACGACGTATAATTTAATCTTTTGATGGAAATTCCGGCTGCATTGGATAATGTGGATGGATGAGGATGGGCGAGGATGAGGACGGATGAAGAATGATGAGGATGAAGGGATGTAGGGATACGGAGGAAGGAGGGAGGTAAATGGATGAGGGGAGGGGGTGGAGAGATCTGAGACAAATGGAGCAGGATGCGATGACCGGGTAAACGAAGGGTTGATGGGTAATTAGAGGAGTGGCGTGGTTGAGGCGTGGCCCAGGGGACGGGTGCACATTGGTGGAGAAGCCGTCATAGTTTCCTGTGTGGCAGCGGAACATGTGACCGCAGCCTGCAGAGACTCCTGCAGGTTAAACAGGACGGAGCAGCCACTTTCAAGGCTGATTAACTCCGATAGACTCACTATGCACGGACCTGAAAACACTCACCACCCTAGCAAGATATTTAGAGCAACAAATAACCCATAATGCACCTCTCCAAAGAGCCGAGGAGGCAACATTATGCGAAATGAAATGAAACAGCAGAAACACTGTAATCAGCTGGATGTGGAGATGGAGACGCACGGAGAGAAATGATAGTGGAGGCAGTAAAAAAAACAAATGATTATCTGACAGCATCAGAAAACAGTTTGCTTCACAGGAGGTGAGACGGAGACGGAGGAATGAAGAAAGACGGAAGACAATGAGCGGCCGCGGTCTTAAAAAGCTCGACTCCCCGAGCTGACTGTCGGACACCGAGAGGCAATAACACAGAAACGCACAATCTGAGGTGATGCAGAGACACAAAGAAAAACAACTGTCGGATCTGAGGGAACAGAGAGCGATGGAGAGGTGAGAAGAATCCACTGTAAACATCCCACTGCTGCGAGTCACACACAAGAGCAACAGGTGATAATGTGCAGCGTGCTGCAGTGTGCGTGTCTGTTTGTGTGTGTGTGTGTAGTGTTGTTACAACATAATTATCAAACTCCAAAATGACAGCTCCTCTCTCTCTCTCTCCTCTTCTCCAACAACTCTTCATCTCCCTTGTTTCCCTGAATACTTTATCCCCAACCTGATTTCTGTCGGAGGCTCCTTCCCAGTTGAAATCGGTTTCCCTCTAAAACATCGTAAAGTCTTTTTGGTGTTTTACAAATATGGATGAATTTGAAGTTCAAATTAGATTTCAGATATCAAAGAGAAGGTACGTGTGGAAACAGACGCTTACTATGATTCTTTTATATGCTTCCGTGCTCTGAGGAGTGTTGTGCAGAGCCAGATGTTGTGTGTCATCCCCCAGCAGGGGGCTCTTTATCCTGATGTTCGTCTCCGCGCACACACACACACACACACACACACACACACACACACACACACACACACACACACACAAGGTCATACCTGGGAGTCAGGGGTTATTTAATATTGATATTGTTGATAGATATGATTATTTTACAGCCTTCAGTCCAATATACAGACCATCCATATTTATATATTGATATATATGTGTTAGGACTTTATTTTAAGTTAATGGAAGTGATGAGAGTTAAAGTTTGGTTTCGTGGATTCGGTTGTGAATCTGTGAATCATCCACAAAATGTTTGTAAGTCAATGCAACGTCATCTGAAGTGATGGCAATACAACGCTGTGTGTGTGTGTGTGTGTGTGTGTGTGTGTGTGTGTGTGTGTGTGTGTGTGTGAGAGTGTGTGTGTGTGTGTGTGTGTGTGTGTGTGTGTGTAGGGGACTTGGCCGTAATGTTTTAGCTTGACACTTTTATGACCTTATCAAACTGTTGAGGATGATTGCCAGCGATTATATCTCTGCTTGGTCTCTCTCTCTCTCTCTCTCTCTCTCTCTCTCTCTCTCTCTCTCTCTCTCTCTCTCTCTCTCTCTCTCTCTCTCTCTCTCTCTCTCTCTCTCTCTCTCTCTCTCTCTCTCTCTCTCTCTCTCTCTCTCTCTCTCTCTCTCTCTCTCTCTCTTAAACACACTCACAGGGTTCTGTCTCAGTGGATTCATCATCCTCACTCATCTCTTGTTTCTCTCTCTCTCTCTCTCTAACCTCTTCGAGTCTTTTACTCAGACCAGTGCAACCCTGTCTCTCTCTCACTTTCTCTCGCTCTCACTCAAGTGCCTGCACACACACAACACAAACAACACACACACTCACACTCACACAAACACAAACACTCACACAAACACACACACACACACACACACACACACACACATAATGGGCTTCATTTCACAGCACATTGCCATTATTTGCCATTTCTACCGAAGGCCATAATCACAGGGACTGAGATGAGTGTGCGGTGAAATCATTCCCTCTCCAGTCAGATCAGCCTGCCCTCACTGAGTGTGAGTGTGTGTGTGTGTGTGTGTGTGTGTGTGTGTGTGTGTGTGTGTGTGTGTGTGTGTGTGTGTGTGTGTGTTGTGTGCAATATACGTATCTCTGTGTGCACAGGTGTGGGCAGAAAAGTGCATGTGTGAGAGTGTGTATGCAAGAGTTCACTTCACATCTGCACTTGTCACTCTTTTATTTGCACATGCATGAACTTGTGTATTTTTGTTTGTTGCGCATGTGATGTATTTGTGCGTGTGTGTGTGTGTTTGTGTGCAACCATTTTATAAATCTGCTAATTCTTGCTGGCCGATAATAAGTTCATCCTGCTGCAAGAAGATCGGCTAAATGATAATTGTCAACTGCTTCACTTCAGAGCGAAAATCTAGTGATGGTGCTGTGGGCTCTTTATGTGTGTGTGTCTGTGTGTGTTTGTGTGTGTGTGTTCATGTTGTTATAGTGAGTTTCACTTTGCAAAAAAACCCCTTTTAAAAATGATTGTTGAATTAAAAACGTGTAACTCATCTGTGTGTGATCTGGTTCTTTGTTCACACTGTTCCATTTGGTGACTGCTTTGTAAATGTATTGAAAGTTTTGTCACCCTCCCTCTCACAACTTTAATCCAATTACTTCTGTTTCGAACTGTAATGAAGTTATAAAACAACATATAAAAGGTTCTTTTGTTTTTTATCCTTTTCTCAAGTCAAGATGTCGCACACAAACATTTTCCACCAAACTTCCAGAGATAATTGCTTTGCTTCCTCTCGCTCCGCAGACACTGAAAGATCAGAGTCTGCACTTTCACACATCTCACACACACACACACACACACACACACACACACACCACACACACACACACACGCTTGTTGCCATAAGCTCCAAATATTAAATTAGGAACAAAGCGATCTATCAGCCGCTGCTGGTCTCTATCAAAGACCAGAGGAAACGGCAGCAGCTTCAAACCCGCCACAGCTTTGTCTCGGGTGCACGACTGAAGAGCGCTTTCAGAAAGACAAGTAAGTAAATGAGTCGACAAACAAAAGGGAAGAGATGGTTTTTAAAGACACAAATGAGAAACCTACAATGCAATGGGCCGAATTAAAGGATTTGTACATCATCAGTACGGAGGGAGGTATGAGATCCAGAGGAAAAGAGATGCTCAGTAAGGCCTCTGTTTATAAAAACCATGTTTCGGTGGAACAGAGGAGTTAGATCTTCCCTCAGGCTTCCTTCCCCTGTTATTGCAGGACTAAATAGAGATACAATTTCTTTCCAAAAGAGAGACAATTTTCTCTCCGACGCTCTTTGCCTCATGTGAAGGTTGCTGTAATTTAGCTGCTCGCCCGGGGAGGAACACGGCGCCACGGCTAGGTCATCAGAAAGCATCGGTTCACCGTAATGCCAAGGAGATTATTCCCTCGTTTCGCTCTGTTAAAGAGCCGGAGCCCCGGAGACACGGAGAGGGGAGTCGGGCGGAGATGGAGCGAAGAAGTGAGACGATATGACAAAGGCGAGCTGGAAGGGAGGAGAGGAACAGAGCGATGACAGGAGAGGGTGAAGAGGAGAAAGACAAGGGAGGGAAGGAGACAAGAGGAGATAAAAGGGGAGGCGTAGAGGCGAGGGAGAGGGGAGACCGTAGGGACTGAGGCAAGAGGAGAGCAAGAGTGAAAGAGGGTGGAGGAAAAGAGGAGGAGAGAGAAACAGTAAGAGGAACATACAGCAGGTAAATCTTTAGTTCCACACTGTGAACTCCTGAAAATTGCGAAACACACAACAACAGGAACATGTGGGGAACATCCAGGCGAGGGGCGGAGCCTGTAGGGCGGCAGGAGGCCGGACATGACGTATAAACTCTGCTGTGGAAAGATCAGTGTTGTTGTTTACAGCTCATCCACACCGGCGTCGGCCCTCATCACCAAAAGATCTGGAATCTCCTCGTCTTTCCAAGTTGACGTCTTCGTCTTCTACGTGTACGGCTCCTCTTCTTCATCCTCGGATATTTGGATTCATTTAATTTTTGCTTCAGGTTTGCGTCACCGTGTTTTCCAGAATTGCTAAAAAAAAGATTTTTTAAAACTCATCTTTTTGCTTCACCTGCTGGAGTTGAAATTGTGAAACTCTTCGGTGAAATTCTCCGAGCTGTGTCCCTCTGGACGGTTTCCACATATTTGAGTCACAACAGTCAGGATTGCTTCTCCTCTTCTCCTGAGGAGAACGGTGAATATTTGTGGGGGTGCAACAAAAAGGAACAAGATGTGAAAATGTGCTTCACGTTTTGTGTACATTCAGCATAACTCTTCTTTTTTTTTTATCCATCCTCTAGCAATATAGCATTGGGCCTGAATACAGTTTTAAATATAGGAACATTTGGTGCACGTGAACTTTGTGACCGTGCTCGTAAGTGAATTCGTTCTTCAACCACCAAGAAGTTGCTTCGAGCCCTTGAGGGAGAAAAATCAAGATAAACTAAAACAAACAACAAACTTTCTCTTGTGGCAAATGGAGCAGGAGAGCAGCAGAAGTACAAGAAGGATGTGGATTAGTGCTACTCATGAGGTGTGTGTGTGTGTGTGTGTGTGTGTGTGTGTGGTGTGTGTTGTGTGTGTGTGTGTCACCTGTGTTGTACAGTACAGACGCAGCAGTAGGAGGATGGAGGGTGTCCAGCAGGGAGCAGGAGCAGAGCAGCGGACATCATTATAATTCAAGGTAGAAGTCTGACTTATCACCTCCTGGTCCCCTGCCGTGTGCTCAGTGGCCCATACTAATACACACACACACACACAGAGACACACACACACACACACACACACACACACACACACACACACACACACACTCACACGCACGCACATCCACGTGCACATCATGCTTAGAGGAAACACGACCCGTGATCCTGCTGTGTGAATCGCAACACAAATACACTGATATATCCATAATCCTGAATATCACAACACAGATTATTACTCAGTTCTACAAAGATACACACACACACACACACACACACACACACACACACACACACACACACACACACACACACACACACACACACACACACACACACCACAAAGGCAGCAAACGACTTTTGACCTGTGTTGCTGTGATGAGGTTTTTGTGGGAGGGCACCTCCTGGCCTCCTGCAATGTGCCCAGTGGTCCATAGCAACACACGCGCACACACACACACACACACACACACACACACACACACACACACACACACACACACACACACACACACACACACACACACACACACACATCCAGTGTCACCGTGGCGACCCTCTGCTCTGCTCACTAAGACTCCCTGTAGCTGGTGGTAATAGAAAAATGAGGCAGCGGCCGGGGAGACCAGCAGCGTCTCTGCAGGATCAGCAGGTTCTGGACCTGACACGTATTCCTAAAGGTTAGAGGTTTGAATCCAGCAGGGAGCCGACTGTCACGGTGACCTTCTCTCCCGCTGCTTCACCTCTGACTTCACCGCAGATCGGCCACAGCAGCTCCACGTTTCTCAAACTGTCTCGTTATTCGTACGCCTGTCGCTCAGGGACCATTATTATTATTTTTAAAAATTCAAGAGAAACATCTTTGATATTTTATCTGAGTGGACTTATATATATATATATATATATATTTACCGGACTCTGGATCCAGATGTAAAGTAAGAAAAGTAACTTCACGTGGTGTAAACTGATTTTAAGAGTTTGTGTGACCTTCCATGTTCATTTTCCTGAAGGTCAGTTCAGAAACAGTATCGTCAGTATCAGTGTCGTATGTTTCAGTGATTGTTAAATTAAATTGTGTGAAGCAGCACAACAGGATTTTTCTTAAAACTTTAGTTTTATTTTAAACTTTTAAGTATTTAAAAAAATGTCCTGTACCTTATTACTTTTTACTTGACATGAGAATATCATATATTTTTTTTTATTGGAGAACTTATTTATAGCTCAATTCAATGTGAAAACGGACAATAAATATTATTATTTTTACAGCATTACTCTATCTCCAGTAACACACAGACGTCAATACATCAGATATTTTATATTATATAATATTTCTCCTCCTGGACCTCTCTACATTTTAATGAAATACTCCAGATTTTTACTTTGTCATAACATCTTTTTATGAAAAGTGGACGTGAAAGTCTTTCCTCATTGCAAACAGGTAAATCTGAGCCATTCCTCTTTCTTCCTCTGATATAACATCAGTGCATCTCAGAGTGAGGATTTGTCTGAGTGGACCAGTTCCTCCGAGCTCTTCATCCCCATCAGTATGTCCTGTAACTCGAGAGGCGGCTCCTCATCCCGGTGTCTCATACTGGATAAGGTTCAGTGTAATAATGCCGATATCAAAGCTATAGATTCACCTTCCTCTGCGTTAAATAGACTTTGCAGCAGCAGCCGTCAGGATTTCTCCCCTTTGGATCAGACTCTTAGCCTCTTAAATGCAGTCGCAGTCAATCACCTGGAACTATAAGCTGAGGAGGTGGTTTTTGAGCGGATGTGTGGCGCTGATTGCGTCGTAATGTCAGACAAAAATACCATAATGGAGGTGTTGTGTCCGTCTTATCTATATGGAAACTAGCTGCGCCGCAAAAAAACATTGTTATTCTGAACACAGCTCACTTTGTAACCGCTGATTACATGGATCTATCGGCTGGAGAGGCGTTTCCAATTGTTTTTCCATCTGACCGCAATCAGCAGCCGCTCAGGCAGGAGTGTACCTACACACACACACACACACACACACACACACACACACACACAACTTCATACGCAGAGAGCAAATCCAAGTGCACATGTATATTTTAAAAGAAATACATCCACGTAGAAAAAACACCAGAATCTTTCCAGTCATTAACACAAACAACTGTGTACATGAAATGCAAATTCATAATGTAAAGCATACCTGCACACACTGAGGTACTTTTCACTGACAGTTGAGGTACGAGCTTGAATATCCATTTTTCCTTTAAATGCGTTTTCAATTCAGTAACATGCATGTGTACGGAAATGTCTACAAACCATTTTGAGAACTGTCACCGTTGCATATTCATGTTCTTGTCATTTATATTTAGTTTTTTTTTACTCGTTTGAAAACGGAGAAAGTAAAACTTCCTTTTTTTATTTGAAGGGAATTAGTTGTTCGGCAAAAAAAGTGAAACTCAATGTTGTATTCAACTGGAAATTCCCATTGTTTTGTCTCAGTCACTGGTTTTCACTCCCTAACATAATGTTGCAGGAGAATCAAAAAGTCAAGGACGAATTTTGACAGAATAAACATCAGAGGGACAGTTTTACATGAAATAATAACGTAAGAAAAATGCACAGCTAATTCAAATAAATGACCCATTCTGAGTTAATCCAACAGAATTACCCGTGAGGTCACGTGTTCTGTAATCTGGGACTAACCATCCTCACACTGCTGAGACGGATGTGAACACACCTGAGATCACATCGACTCTTTAACCTCACACAAGCTGTTTGACTCTGAATCCCATGTTCTGGTGAACAGAGAATAAATTGACCCAAAGACCTTTAAAATGTGCAGACGACACAAAGTGAGGCTGAGAGGCAGTTATGAGGGGATTTGTCCGTCAAAGGCACAGAGTCTGAACAGAGAGAAAGAAAACTGAGATGTTTGCAGCCCCTGAGCTGTTTCACAATTAAAGTCTAAACATCAACCTATGAACGACGCCAGCTCCGTCTGGACGCTGGTGTTTTGACGCGCCGCCTCATGCAACCTGTCATCATCCCGGGGAGTCGTAACATAAAACGTCTTTCTCTCTGGACGCTGCTGAAGGGCGGCGGCGGTTTGACAGTTTGATGGATCTCTTCTAAACGCTGCTGGTGACGCTCCACACTGTTACCTGTCATTTTCACTGTCAGTCGTCGAAGCTTGTTTTCTTTCATCGCAGATCTGCTTCTCGTTCATTTTCCCGTCATAGGAGAAACATGTGTTTTTAACTATTGTCGTGCAAAATGTGTCAGAATAAGAGAAAATCCCCTCCGTGAACACTTTTATTCTGAAATAACGTCGCCTCTATGGGCAGGTCTGATACAACAAACAAACATTAAGTCAAGTTATCAAAAGAATCGAAGGAGGCGATGCTTGTTGTATTAAAATGTTTATAAAGTGTTATCAAAATTAGATCATTCCTATGATCATGAATAGTTTTTGATCGTTGTGGCTACAGTCCTACAGGAGCAGGTTTCTATTCACAGAGGTCCACATCGAGATTTCACAGGTCGAAGAGAAACATCAAAATCTGATTCATAAACGTGTGATTCAGTGGAACATGTTGAAATATTACATGCACTGACGTCCGTGTGTAATGATAACGTTTAACACTGTAATATTTGTATTATTCTTTGCCAAATTTGACGCCACTTGTCATATGTATCACACATCACAAATGTACGGGTGGAAATTGATCTTCCTAATTGATAAAAACAACAAGGACACAACAAGGTGAGAGCAGACGCAGCACGGCCTGTGACTGGATGTGTTTCTGAGGAAGTGAATTAACACAGTTTCAAACACATTCAACAGTCCAGAGGGAGGAAAGCATGGATTTGGGGTTATTGACCAAATAAATGTGATTAAAGTTGCTCTTGTCAGATTCAGATGAGTGTGTGTGTGTGTGTGTGTGTGTGTGTGTGTGTGTGTGTGTGTGTGTGTGTGTGTGTGTGTGTGTGTGTGTGTGTGTGTGTGTGAAAATGTTGAATTAATATGATTAGTCTGGTTCTCACCAGTGTCTGAGATGTGTTTGTGAGCGAGAACAAAAGATCGTAGAGAGAGAGTGTGACTGATAGACAGGATTATAATTTAGACTGAACGAGAGCTCGGAATTAATATGATCTGTTCCTCTGAGCGTCCATGAGACGGAACAAGGTGAGAGAGAGAGAGAGAGAGAGAGAGAGAGAGAGAGAGAGAGAGAGAGAGAGAGAGAGAGAGAGAGAGAGAGAGAAGTATCAGTGTGTATCGGCTCTGCATATTTGAGTGTGTGTGAAGAAGAGTGTAGAAAAGCCAGACTGACTGGCGGTGTCAGCACTTTTCATCAATTTTAAAGGAGACCTTCGAACACACACACACACACACACACACACACACACACACACACACACACACACACACACAGGTATCTGGTCGTTCCTCATCTTTCTTCCATGGTATTTTAAATATTCTTTCAGCTGCAGTTTTTCAAAGGAAAGTCCATCACACAGCGACGATTGTTTGATCTGCTCCCGGTCGTCAGCAAACGGTCGACTGAGGCAGATCTGTGGAGGCAGATCCTCCGGCCCCAGGAAACTTTTTTTACCTTCGAGGAACTGAAGAGTTCACCGAACTAATTATTATCATAAACAACGAACAACACTAGTGTCACCACCTTTTTTCAGTTTAAGAAGGTATATCTGTTTTATAACTGAATCAAATCACTGGAAATTTCATATAAAATGTCTTGATATTTAATTAAGAAACGTATTTATGATCCGTGTACATTCCTCAAGGTTACAGGAGGTAGTTGTCTTAGTGTTGATAATATTATTCCGTAAAAATAATGGCTTTAGAGGCAGGTTTGGGATTTGAGCTGAACGAGAAACGACGAAGCAGACGACCGCAGACGAGACGCATCTTCACACCGTCCAGTCTTATCTCTATTTCTCTTTCTCTCTCCTCCGTCCATTTTCTCCTGCGATTCATTCCCTTCACCTCAGTGGAGATCTGAAAGGCCGCTGACCCTCATCACCAAATGCATTACGAGCACCAGGCTAGGTGAGAGTGTGTTCCCTGTGCATGTCCTGTATGTGTGTGTGTGTGTGTGTGTGTGTGTGTGTGTGTGTGTGTGTGTGTGTGTGTGTGTGTGTGTGTGTGTGTGTGTGTGTGTGTGTGACACTGGCAGCTTGTTTTCTGCAGAATGACTTCTCCTTCAATATGGATAAAAACCTTTTGACCTTCCACCGATAAAGGTTTATGTTTTCTGCCTCTTTCAAAAGCTGCTCCCGTCTTCCAAAAGCATTTCATGGTTCATGCCTCAGCAGTTTCCAGAGAAACTTTGGCTCAAGGCTTTTGTTTCATTCATCACGCTCAGTTAAGAGTCTATCGATTATTATATTGTAATACCTCAGAAGGTGTCTGTTTCTGAAACGCTGCTCACACAAACCTCAGACAAAGTTGAAGTTGGCAGTTTAACTATTGTTTTAGAGCAATCTGCCCGGT
>NC_061485.1:3232404-3255620 GCF_022539355.2 Hippoglossus stenolepis
AAGTTTTCTCTCTTGCAGCTGTGTCTGATTTTCACTTTGCCGCAGGACATTAATCGGAGGTTCTGTTGTTTCCTCACAACACGTGAAGACCCAATGTGGGATCTTACTCTTCTTTATGTTTATTTGGGGTTGTATCACAGTATTCGAGCCAGATTTCAAACATCCTGTGTGCATAGATCCTTTAAAACCCTTCAGTTATTCTCTGTAGATCAAATCTGGACGATATTGGGGTCATGTCACTTGCATTTGGTCGTGTTTTTCATTTAGAAACTAAAACGATCAGCGTCCAGATGATCTTAAAATATAGACTCCACGAACACAATCCATATTCACGTGCACGTACACACACACACACCCTTTTCCTGCTCATTTCTGACCTTTTGTTTGCCGATACAAAACCCTGGCTGCTTCATTATTTAAATAGATGGTGATAGGGATCAGTAATTGTTGTTCCTCTGCACCCGGGAGCCTAATGCTAATCAGCCAGGCTGCAGGCTAATGAGGTTAAGACGGTCCCACCAGTAAACAGTGTGTTGATGGAAGAGGACCTGGTTCAGAGCCACAAGTTCAGACCCACTGTTTACTCACATGTTCAAAAGTTCAAAAGGTCACAAACAAACTCGTAGAAGAGAAATGACGTCCATCGTAAACTCAATTCACTCCTGACCCCAAACATTTGACTTTCACTAGTATTGACTCCATCTTAATTACTTAATTTGACTTCTAATTACATCATAAGGAATAATTTCCCAGTTAATAAAAGCGTATGGATTTGATTGTCTCTTTCGTTTGTAGAGACGTCATGGAAAGTGTGTCTGAAACCATCAATCAGCTCTAAATGTTTGGTTCAAATTGATTTCTCAGTTTTGTTTATTGTAAGTGTTGGTCTCAAACTCTTGCAGTTGATTTGCTGCTGTGCTTTGACTCACTCTACCAACGTGCTCAGTGCGACTGAAGAGAGACGCACCAGGTTAAAATGGTTTCAGGGAATTCACCTGTCAAATAAAACATCAGCTTTAAACTGGGAGGTTTAAATCTGAGTTACACGGTTTCACTGAACGACTCTTTGCTAAAGCAGCTCTGACGTTTACTTAACTTTAAACCAGATTTATCGCTTTGAGTTTCAAGTTCAGGCGCCGCTGTTCAAACTGTTTCCACCAATAAAAATCCAGAAGTCAAAGCGAAGGCTCGCACTCGCACTCGCTTTGTATGAGTGTGTACGTGTTCACGTGCATGAATCTGGATATGTGCATGTGCTAAAAGGTGTGTGTGTGTGCTAGAGTGATTTATTTCCTGTTTAATCGGGTTTGGCAGAGCAGACTGAGCTCAAGCTCAGCGTCAAGGTGTATTTATGGTGTGTGTGAATGTGTGTGACTGTGTGTGTGTGTGTGTGTGTGTGTGTGTGTGTGTGTGTGTGTGTGTGTGTGTGTGTGTGTGTGTGTGTGTGTGTGTGTGTGTGTGTGTGTGTGTCAGACAGAGTATTTATAGCTCTGGTCCAATCTGTGTTCTATCCAGCTGCAGTGAGGAGATAGTGGCTTTCAAACACAACACAGAGAGCCCATACCAATATATTTCCCAACCCCGCACACACACACACACACACAGGTAAACAGACTCATACATGTATGACTGCATCTCAGTAAAATGACTGTAAATTACAGTAGAATTCTAATATAATGAATTTTAGTCTTGAATAAATGGAATAAATATGTGTTTGAAATGTGAATTTTAGTGACATTTAACATTCAGTTCAACAAATCATCCGATCTGAGTAAGATCATTTGGTTTTGTTGCCATTACCAGCTAATTATTAAAATGATTTACTTGTGACATTCAACTGCATCTACCTGGGCTCGTTCATGGGTTTTCATTTCCCTCGCTCTCATAGAATCCTAGTTTTCTTAATCACCGCCGCTGCTCAGATACAGAATTTGAATCTGACTTTTGAAGATCCGATAGATTTTTATCCTTTTTTTCATAAAGACATAAAGTTGGCGTCACATAAAACCAAGAAGTCCTCAAAGATGGTTTCTGTCCTGTTTTGGCTGCATTCCTGAATCGGTGGAGGGAAGTGGAGACACATCGTCCATCTTGATATTCAGTCTCTGGGCCGACCTCAGTCACTCGCTCAATCGAGAAGGAAAGAATAAACCAAAGCATCGGCCCTGGTCCTAATTTATAAACCTATTTCAAAACCACCTCCCCTACGACTGCATGTGGATTTAAATCTTCTATTTCCATCTCCTCTCTCTTTCCCACCCGGCTCCTGTCTTTGTAAATCTGCCTGAGCGATGCCCACTGCGACTCCTTCAATGACAATCACAAATCAAAAGAATTCATTATAAACCCAAACTTAAAACGTGTGTGTGCGTGTGTGCGTGTGCGTGTGTGTGTGTGTGTCCGCAGACGTCACTCCTGATTAACAGACGTCATTAAAGTACAAGGTGTTGTCAGGGTTCTGCTCCTTGTTAGCAGCTGATGCATTTCCCTCGTTAGCTGGCATCACATCAGCGTGTGTGTTTGTTCATTAATTCATACGTGTGTGTGTGTGTGTGTGTGTGTGTGTGTGGTTAGCTGGTTAATTCAGCGTGAAGCCTACGAGGCCTCTGGAATCTGCACAGTGTCATTACAAGAGTCTTCATGGATTAGAAATACTAAAGAGAGGAAGCATGAGCGGAGATGAGGGAGAAGACGAGGGATGGGAGGAAGAAAATATCGGGGAAAGGAGTGGCGGGACTATGGGAGGAGGAAGAGGGAGGAAAGAGGGGGATGAGGAGGGTAAGGGAAGAGTGGAGAATAGGTGAATGGAGGTAAAGAGATGTGAAAAGCAAACAGAAGAAACGATTGAGAGGGAAAAGATGAGGAAAAGATCAAAAGTTCACTTCCTTCTTTTGTCTCATATTCCTGCTCCTCGAGGTCAGAGGTCACTAAATACTCTTTAAACTATCTTGAATTTACGAATGAAGCCGTAGATCCCCCGTTCTTAATTATCTCAAAGTCTCTCTCTTCTCCTCCCTCTCTCTCTCTCTCTCTCTCTCCCTCTCCCTCTCTCCCTCTCAGCTGACGTCCTTCTCTCTCTTATTATTCTCCGTCTCTCCAGTCATTCGCTCGCCCGTCACATTTCCGCCTCTCTCTCATTCCTCCTCCTTCCTGCATGACTTCTTTTGTCATTTCTCCTCGTGAGTTTCTCCGTCATCGCAGACGTGATGCTTTCAGTTTCCGTCTCTCTCTCTCTCTCTCTCTCTCTCTCTCTCTCTCTCTCTCTCTCTCTCTCTCTCTCTCTCTCGTTCGTATCGATTCATTGCATTTCTGGAAAGAGAGGTTGTGCAGGAGGTCTTCGAGGTGTCTTTTATTTCTCAATTTTACAGTCAGCTTCTCTGTCAGCTTTTCTTTGCTTCTGCTTCTGACCAGGATTGATCTTTGTTCCTCTCAAAGAGACTCGGAGAGAGGCTGGATCCAGGTGTGTGTGTCTGTGTGTGTGTGTGTCTGTGTGTCTGTGTGTGTGTGTCTGTGTGTGTGTGTGTGTCTGTGTCTAAGCATCAACCTTAAAAGAGGAATTCCTCTTTTACAGAGAATGTAGAAGAAATCCCAGTTTTCATCCAGAAGCAGTGAGACCTTCAAAACTCAATGAAGCCTCCAACCGTCCATCCATTCTACACGCTCATGTTCTTAAAACACAAATAAAAATAAATCAAACCTACTGTGTTTCTTCACATGTCAGTCATGACAGTCACATGGTCAGAGTTCAACAGTAGCTACATCTGGAATCTGGAATAATAATAATAATATTCAAATAAGAAGAATACATGTTGAAAATAGAAAAATGTAAAGTTTGTCTTCCACTGACCATCCTCCTCCATGTTGTAGTATCAGAAGTATCATGTGCAATATGTATTTGTCATATTAACCTTAAAACACTGTCAATAACTATCAAATTTGATCAAATACACTGTGTAATATTCATATTATTTATCATACCTATCTATATCACCCTCTTTACTTCGACTTGTGTTTACTTGATTTATTGACAAACTCCTTTTTAATTTTCTTATTATTATATATTTTTTATATTGTTGCTTATCTTCATATTAGTATATTTTCTTCAAAATTTGATTTGAGGATGACACAGAACCGAACCTTTCGTCTATTCCAGGCGGACTCGAACCTCCGTTCATGGAGCGCCCGCTCTACCAGCCCAGTTATTTGGTCCCCGTCACACACGTCACGTACTGTGTCCTCTCAAAGTAAAGTCCGTGATCCACCTACAGTCAAAATGCTTTCTTTAATCCACGATATTCCCCTAATTATGACCAGAGACCCACTGTGTGTGTTTCCCTGACTCTTCTTGGGCGCCCTGAAGCGTTTTCCAGGAGTTGAACCTCCAACCCTCTCACTACATCCCCTCAGTACCTCCGTCCTCCTCCTCCTCGGCAGCAGATCCAGAGTCAGTGAGGGAGATTCTCTTGATGCGGAAACACCAGAAACTCTCATCCCGGCGAAATCTGACGTGTAAACAAAACCGTTTTTTTTTTTTTGTTTCATAACCGATTTTCTGAGGCAAAACAAAAGAGCCAACAAACGTCTTTAAGCAGCAGGATTTTGTCTTCCCTGAGGGGGGGCACTTTGAACGCAGCTCGGATGAATTGGGCGAGCTTATGTTCTCATTAAAATAATTGGTAGAACAGCCAACTCACTCGCTCGCTGCTGCGACGAGTGATTTATCTAAAGGCTGTCAACTCGACTGGAGGGGAGGAGAGAGAGTCTGCAGGGAGGCACTGTCGTGTGTGTCTGTGTGTGTGTGTGTCTGTGTGTGTGTGTGCACGTGTGTCTGGTTGTGTGGGAATGTCTTTACGCATATATAAGCATAAAGTGCATATTGTATGTGGGTGGTTTTCTGTCTGTTAACTTGTGTCTATATTTTGTGCCTGTCACATACAGTAAGTTGTGTATATGTATATTCTTAATGTGTGTGTGTGTGTGTGTGTGTGTGTGTGTGTGTGTGTGTGTGTGTGTGTGTGTGTGTGTGTGTGTGTGTGTGTGTGTTGTGTTTCAGTTGAGAAACAAGCTTCCAGCAGCTGTTTGAAAGCCTCCATTTGTTTTTCATCACCTTCCAAAATGCATTTCTGGCTCTGTGGAGCCGTTTGGCATAAATGATCAAATCTAACAATTTGCTGCAACTTTGTCTGTGTGTGTGTGTGTGTGTGTGTGTGTGTGTGTGTGTGTGTGTGTGTGTCTGTGTCTGCATGAATAACATCGATCCGAGCTGGAGGAATCAGAAGCAGAACCTGCTGCGATCATCATAACTGGGTTGTGAGGGACAAAATTCATTTCTAATTAGCTCAGACAGAGTAAAGTTCGCTGTGTGCGCGTGTGTGTGAGCGTTGTCGGTCGGATTTGTGAGTCGAGACAAAGATCCCCTGCTGCACGCTACAAATCTGCAAGATAATCAAATGTACTTCAGTGGGAATTGGTAATTGTGTGGCTGTCGTCTCGTCTGAGACGCCGTCTGCTCGCTGACCGGGGACGACAGAAAGAAACTGTCTGATGGAAGAAAAGAGATTTCACACAAGACGATGTAACGTGAGACAGAAAGTGGAGGAAAATAAAGAAGAGAAAAATAAGATAAATATTATCAATCTAACAATGATTTGATTTACTGTTGAACTCTACTTGTTTTTTTGGAGTTTGTGGATTATTCTGAATCGGGTTTCTTTCATAATTTAACTTCATCAAAAACAATTGTACCGACTGTGTTTTTACCTTGATAAAAGTTTTCTGTGGAGATGAGCCAAAGGGACTTTATGCTGAACTGGGTGACAGCCAATGTTTGAAAGCAAGTCAAGTCACTCTGATTTATAAAGCGGCACAAACGATCTCAGTGCACTTTTCAAACGGAGCAGGTCTAAGACTGAACTCTATTTACAGACACCCAGCAATCCTCCCAGTTCTTAATTATATCCTGTTTTATTAACCTCCTTATCTTTATTACACGATACCAAGAAACACAGAACTTCAACTGCGCAGTGAACACAAAACCAAACTGTTCTTCTCAGATTACGTCTTGAAAGAACCTCCTTGAAGTTGGTGAATATTCAGGTGCGTCATGTGGCAGGATAAGAGCCGTGAAGGGCCGTGGACGGGCGGCGTCTTTTGAAATATTCCTCCGAGGTAAGAGCTGAGACTTTTGTTTCCTCCGACCTTCAGAGAACTCGCTTCCCTTTGTGCAACTAATGAATTTTTTAATACATTTTCTGTTGTTTAATTAAGTTTCTAAGTTTATATCCACTTTGCCGAATACAGTTTTAAGACTTTTTTTTAATTTCTGCTCGTCTCATCTTCACCTTCAGCTACTTGCTACATGTACTTGTCTTTCAACCTTTCTCCATTCATCTATTCATCTTTGTGTCTTTATGAAATCCTCTTCACTTCTCTCCCTTTTGTTCTATTATGGTTATTATTTAAAATTGATTTAAAGAGGATTATGCAAAAACTCTCTGCTCTCTATACTTTACACAAGTCACTTTAAACTAACATTTTAAGTTGGATTGAAACTAGTCAAGTGCGGGGCGGTCCTAACAAAGGCAACATTGGCAAACGAGGTAAAAACAAGCTTGTTGAACACGTGGCGGTTTGACTCCGTCTCCAACATGGTGAACACTTCCACCAGAGGCTACATGTTGTTCGGAGGCCGTCGTCCATCAGCCTGAGTGACGGCGTCGGGGCAGCAGCTTGGCTGAGCGCAGCGGCGGAGGACAGGGCTACCGATAAAACCGACGCCTTGAGGTTGAGGTGCATAAATTATATTTGATTTAATTCCTGAATGTCAGCCTCTTGGAAATCACAACCACACCGTGAATTATTCGACTGGTTCTGCATTGAGATACGTCTCGTTGAGAACAAAGGAATCAATTCAAGTGAGGACCCCGGTGGAAATATGATTTTGGGTTCAAATAAGGGAGCTGGTGCCTGAAGAGGAGCTAATGGTACCAGAGAACTGGACGTATGTCGCTGACTGGGCCCAACATGATGTCAAACTGTGCAGAGATTCTACGGATGAGAGCCACAAAAGCACAAATACACGAGAGACTCAGACGCAAGAGGCTTTTGGCAGCGACAGGTCACATGGCAATGAGTCACTGTCGCAACCCTCAGCTCGTGTGGGGAAGGGAAACACGAAACCAGGGTTGAGTTAAGTTATTTATTTGCAAAAGTAAGGAAGCAAGATCACAAACTCTAAAGAGAAGAAAGGGCCGAGGGAAGCAGCCCAAAGAAAATAAAAGACCTGTATTTATCTAATCGTTTCAGAAATCTTATTTTATTCTAAAATGGCACCAAGTGGAGCGCACCCCCCGCTCAAGGCTCGCCAGTCCCTTTACAATAGAACACTTTGAATAAACAGGTGAACATGTCTCTGTGCTGCAGCGTCTCTTTAGTGCATTCACCCAATTTCCACTGTTGGAACCCAAGCAGGCGTTTCTCTGGACGTCTAGTGACATACAGTGGTTGAATCCGTCGGGTGTCACTTACATCCGTGGTTTTAAAAGCAAGCCGGAAGCCATCCGCCTACACCAACCTCCAGAATCATGTGGCTGCCTGACATTAAAGCTCCGGGAAGGGTCAGGCCACTAATGGTATAATTCCTTTGCTCTCTTTAATACAATAATTCCTTCCTGTATTTAAATGAGTTGATGCAAGTGTGCCGCTAATCCCCGAATGACAGTTGTCTTAAAGCATCTGTGGTATTGTATAACTGGAGCTGAATCCATGTAATACCCTCTTAAAACCGGTTCTGATGCTAAGATGGACTTTGTGTTCAATTGTGTGTCGCAGATGAAAACATGCTGGGATGGAGGTGGGGAGAACTCGTGGCTACAACATTGACACAATTCTACATTTAGCCGTGGGCGTTGGAAAATAACATCCTTGGACTTTGAAGCATTGGAAACTTTAATACACGAAACCACGACACTCATTTCCCCCCAATGCTACCGCAGACGCTTCACTCGACTCGTTATTTTTGCCCTTGCGATGCATGTTTTATCGTACTACACGGCAAAAAAGGACAATTTAGAGCAAACTCCGCTTTCTTCTCCTCTCAGAAGGTGATAATTAAACATGGCAGCCGCCCTACGTGGGATGTTTGTGAGTACAGGTCCATGGGGAACACGTTTCCCGGCGCTGGCCTGGTCTTCTTACATCCAGTGGAAAAACGATGCTCTTTCCCAGAGTCCAAGGGAAGATACGTCAATTCTTACTGAAAGTGCAGCGTGATGTTTTGCTCAGAGACGATACCACCAACATTCCGCTTTTTCCCAAGTGAGCAACGTTTAGTGCTGCAAGCTAAAATAGGACAAAGTCCCGGATGCAAAACACACGGCAGAGTTGAGTCGTGGACACAAGAAGCGTTGAGTCAATGAAATAATTAACAAAATAAGACAATCGGCTGCTCTCACTGCAGTCGCCTGGATTATTCGCCTCTCACCACCAAAGCTAGAAAATACTGAAAGGTAGTTTCACTTTTACGCTGATGATACTCTGCTGTATCTTCCAGTTAAAGCTCACGTCCCATCTTAAATGTATAAATTAAAAGCCGTTTCAAAGAACGTTTCTGCTCCTAATTAAAGTCAAGACATTGGTCCGCCCTCTTTTTGGATCAGCACACTTAACGACATCGCTTCCCTTTTTCACCCGCATCTGTAATCAGTGGCCGATGCTGATACCTCTCCCGTCTCTCTCCCATCCAGACTTGATGTAGTGTTTTGTTTCCTGCCTGACGCTTGGAGCCACCTTGAAGCATCTAAATGGTTCAGAAAAGCCACGACTAGAATTCTAATGAAACCCAGACATTTTGACCACATCACACCGGTTTCAGCTCCTGTTCACTGGCTCCTCGTGTCAAGTCGGACTTAAAGGTGCTGCCGATTGACATGAGCTGCTTTCAGACATTCACTCTCACTTTCAGCAAAACCAAACACTCACAGAAGGTGCTGAGATGTTCATCCTCAGGCCTTCACTCTCTGTTAGTGGCTGATTCTTGGGTTACTTGGTGTCTGTTCTCCCGCCGATGCACGTCTCTATTAAACCTGGTATGTACAGTGTAGTTCATGTTATGACTGTAAACTTTCTCCAAACTACTGCATCACTTCAACCTTGTTTGTTTCTGCCCTCGAGCACATGAGCATCAGGCCCAGTTTCTCTCTCTTTCTCTCTCTCTCTATTCTATCATTTTCACCTCCCCTGTCCTCTCCCTTCACTCAGCCTCTCTGTGCTCGTCCATCGACCGTCCTCTGACCTCTGTCCCTCTCCTGGCTGCAGGTGCATCATTCCAGATGTTTTTGATCTCCGTCCTCCAGGAGACTCATCCTCCTCCCTTACCCTCCCTCTCTCTCTCTCTCTCTCTCTCTCTCTCTCTCTCTGTGTGTTTGCATCTCCTTCTCCTATAGAATGATGTGTGGCCTCGTCCTCTTTTCCAGGTCTTCATCGTGAAGAAGAGGTGGCGTGGTTCAGGTCCAATCTGCTGGCGGCACCTGGAAGTTGTTTGACGTCCTCCAAGATCATATTCTGTATTAATACGTGCAATCAATGATGTTCTGTACACACAACTTCTACTGCATGAATATTCTCTCCTCTGTTGCTCTTCTTGAGGATTCTTCCATTTTTCTCGTTCGATTTGAGGGTCTTAGCAGAGATGATGTCACGATACAGTTAAACAGACTGTAAAAAACCCTCAAGTTAAATTTGGGAATTGTGATACAGGACTTAATGAACAAAGTCATTGTTCTTTTCTGGATTAATACCTCATGCTTAAGGGACCGATGTTTATGAGTGAGTGTGGTGCAGATACAAATAAAACTCTAGATCTAGTAAATGCGTGCGCTCTGTAGATCACATCTATTCTAATTCAGAGGGACGGAGAGTTTACTGAGACGCGGAAAAGATTAAAAGCTGCAGCCTCGTTACAATTTAATCTCGGCACTGACGCTGTTGAATTTGAGGAATCAGACGCCTCCAGAAAGAGACAAAGCTTTCTGTCCACAGCCCGGATCGCACAGTGACACCTCGTCACTCCTCACACCCTCTGCTGACCTTTGTGGCGCTCGAGTCATTCGTCTCCTCTAAGACACATCAGCACCAGCTACTTGCATGTCAAACTCTGCCTCTTCGTCAGTTTTAAAAACTTGGATGAATTTGTTTTTTAAAGTGTGAGTCACTGAAGAAGTTGATTTCATTTGTGAAGAATGTGTTCGTTGTGCCGTGTGATGCACATATCGACCGACTGTCTGATTAATACATGAGCACCGGTGTGCGCTCCGATACAGTGAGACGGTGACCAATCGCATCCACTTCTAAACAATCACGTGTCAAATGACCAATCGCTCTGATATTGAATCGTCTGAGGATAAATAAGATAGATTGATGAAGTCCTTCAGATAAAAACGTTCCTGAACCTGCGAGAAGGAAAGTTATTCAGCAAAGTTTAAAAACACACAGAGTTTTACTGAACATCTGTTTTTAACTGCGATAGGAACGGACACTATTATAAAATTCTAATATAAAATTCTCTATTTTGGTTTTCTATTCCCTGATGCCGCACTTTTTACGTTATGGTGCGTATAGATCTTTTGGGTGTTGACGTGTGTGCAGTATTTCTATTTTCCACATCTTGGGAATAGCGTGAAACAGCGTTTTTGTTTCTTCGTGTTGTGCGAGTCGCAACATGAGCAAGACGAGGGGAGAGAGAGCTTCTCAGTTTCCTCCATGTTCACGACAACACATTGAGGGGGAAGACTTTAAAAAAAGGCAAAATCGCCTTTTTTGTGGGTTCACATGCGTTTAAGTGTATTCCTGCTAATTTTGATGTACAAGAGGTAAAACACAGTTCTCACACTTTTCACTCGTTCTCATCTTCCTGGTCTGAAAGCTCCCAAACAAGACTTTATACACAGTTTCTTGGTTTTGCATTATTCCACGGGACAGAGAAGGACCAAGTTGAATAGTGTGAATCGTTTCTTCTCCACCAGCTTGAGAGGGTGAGAGGGGAGGAGAAGGTGGGAAGTGCATTCGTTCATTCCAGTGGTCCACAGAGCAGAGAGACGGAAAAAAGAAACGGTCTTTGTCCCTTTCACCGAACAATAAGCGTCTTAAAAACACGATGACTCATCTCTTCAGTCTTGACTTTCATCCTCCTCGTCCACAGTTTGTGTTCAGGCCTCGTCAGCGCACTGGGAGGTGAAACAATAGCCGGAGCAGAATCCCCTTAAGGGGACGCACTGACATTTACAACCACAATCCCCTCAATGTTTTTAGCTTAGCTTGTTCCTCCGAAACCCGAGCGAAGGCTCATCCCTCCTTTAAAACAGATCTGAACATTTACAGAAAGACAAAGTGGGGAAAGTGGATAACTGTACGAACAAAGAGGGAGTGAACGGGGGAAAGTGAAAATCCTCCACTTTGTTTACAGTGCGGCGAAAAACCTCAGGACCGCCTAATCTGTTAAGCGCGTGGCTATTGTCTGGCTATCATCTAAAGAGGATGGCATCGTTGTCTCCTCCCCTCTTTACCCTATGCTGCTCTTATTTAGTGCCACAAAGGAGCTTAGCCTAAGCAGTTAAAGAGGCCGCGCTAAGCCGTAAAGTGTGTCTTTATACGATGTCGTTAAAGGGATATTGTGTCAGTGAAGTGTCCGACGCGCTCGGGGACGGCTGACCCAAAAACACTCCTATTGTGTTAAGCCGTATTTAACCTCGTCCGCTGAGGCCGGAGTGAGTCTGTTCAAGTTTTTGTGTGTGTGTGTGTGCTGTTGTCTTAAAGTGAAACTCAAGTTTGAAGACTTTCCGTGCACATTGGTTTTCATGCAGGCTTGTGTGTACTTTAATCTTCGCGGCGCGTGTGATTTTATCGCCTGCATCCTGGGGTTGATTTCAAGTATTTGTGTGCTTGCGGTAGGTGCTCGCAGCTTCGAGCCTTGTTATGACCATGATTGTGTTTATGTGTCGCGTCTAAGCTTTCTCCCCTCGCTGCAGCACTATTCCTTAAGAGCTGAGAGTGGCCCATTTGTCACCTTACCCAGTGTGTGAGGAGCAGATTGGTGCTGAAATGGTTTCAGCGTCTGGCAGATAGCTCTGTGGGGCACGGCTGCTGCTTCAGGAGGCCGCGAGTTCGGTATCGCAAGTGAGAGAAAAAGGGGATGTGAGGGACCAGGAATGTTTTCAGCTTTGAAAACACACGTTGTAATCTCAGAGTGGTGAAGTAGACCTGATAGAAAACAGACTACGAGCAACATCATGCACTCATATGTCGAACCAGTGTCGTGTGTCTCTCTATGATTTGGTTTGCGTCTCATAAATCAAGCCTCATAAGAGTATCACTTATTTTTAATGGGACACATATTCCCCAACATTAATTACAGAATATAGCTCTCAATAAAATAATATATAGCGTTAAAACTAGACCTCTCTCGCCACGTCAAACCAGTGTTTCCAGTTAACTACTGTATAGGGACTGGGATGGCCCGTTATATATGATGTCATGAATTTTTACACTCCTCATAATTTCATCATAACATCAGAGATCTGTAACTTGGTGTTTTGCTCCGTTGCTGCCTCTGTAGCCGAGCATGCTCGCTCGCGCAATCAAAGATTTTACAGTTTTTACAGTTTTTACAGTTTTACAGTTTTTATAGTTTTTACTGTCCACGCAGACAGTCAGACCTTAAAGTTCAAGCTGCAGTTGTGCTCATACACGCAGCTCGTCTCTCACTCTTTAGTCGTGCACCACAATTCAAACAAGTTCCTGGATTTCTTTACTTTATTGTATTTGATATTAGTGTTTATGGACAAACCTTCCCCCAAAATCTCTCTTTTAAAATGCACCAAAACAAACGGGTGCGATCTGTCGGGGCCAAAGTGAGACATTAGCAAACATTGCTGGTTTTGCTGTAATTGGCAGCGATACATCACACTCAGAGCGGAATGGATGGCTTGTTGAGGAGAACACACAGATCTCACCCGCTAAAGAGACCTTTAGTAATGAGAGCGCTTTGATTTTATTATTCCTCTGCTCTTTCTCCTCACCTCTGTCCTGCTCGTTTTATCCTGCAGAGGAAAAAAGGGATGTCCGGGGGAGGAAAAAGTGAGAGGAGGGGTGAGGTGAAATAAAGAGAGGTTAAGCTGAAGGGAGGGGGAGTGAAGAGAGGAGGGATTAGGACAATAAGAAGGTGTGAGCTGTGGAATTCTCTTACTGGGTCCGGTCACGCTAAAGCAACACTATGATACGTTTGCCGAGCAACAGCGCCCTCTGCAGCCATACGTGATTAATTCTGCTGGGCTCCGTGCTCAGAGTGGCGCTCTGACTGCGTCGTCCCACGGAACTGAACTGAAACACAACTGAACGCTGGATATTACCCATGATCCTCTGCTTCCTGAACCAGAGGAGCTGCGGCTGTAACAAATCCACCGAACTCTGTTTAGAATTCTTCATATTTTACGAGTTTCCTGCTGAAAATTGGCGATGAACTCTGGTTCTTAATTACTTTAACTCATCTACAGATCAGCCTTCTAGGAAGACGTCTTCCTTGTTTGGTCCGGATCAAACCTTTCTGTTAAAACCCTCATGTTGTTACAGTGGCAACGCAATTAACAAAGTGAACATTACAACGGAAAGAGTGCTTTTATTTGCAATCTATTCAGAAAAGTTAGCGAGTACAAAAGCCCAGTGGACAAGACATCAGACGCTCGCCCCTCTTCAAACTGAAGCTGCTGTTGTTAAGCCTAGTGTTGCTTTATTTAAAAAGCAAATATCCAAGTCTATCAAAGATCACATAAACATCTGGTGCATTTGTTCTGTGTGTTGATACATCATCTATAAAACGACATCTGCTCTCATGCTTCTTACATCTGTCGTACATCTGGTTTTTTCCTTCTCTCTGCTCTGCCTGTGTTGCGCCCGGACTCTTAATATGCAGAACGAGCTGGTGCAGGCGTCTACAGACGATGGTGATTGGAAGTGATGATGCTCCGTCGGCTCTGAGTGGCTCATCTGTAGCTTTATCGCGAGGCTCGCTGGAGAAAAAGGGGAAGTTAGGACCTTCAGATGAGGGTCTGGCTGCTCAGATTGTTTCAATGGAAAGGCATTCTGCAGAGTTTCACGGCCGCATCCACGTGCATTAACGTGTTTGCTTTCACAGGTAAAACATCCAGATGCAGGTCTCACATTAACACCAGGTAAAATACGTGTAAAGAAAGAGAGCGGCACTCATTAGAGCACA
The DNA here is from genome assembly GCF_022539355.2 of Hippoglossus stenolepis. NCBI lineage: Eukaryota > Metazoa > Chordata > Actinopteri > Pleuronectiformes > Pleuronectidae > Hippoglossus > Hippoglossus stenolepis. Next base: position 3,246,671 of record NC_061485.1, read on the forward strand.
TCAAGGACTAATAATCTCACATGTCACTACACAGCACCACAGTAGCTCTTATAATAGAAAAATAGATCAGCTATAAACATAGATATCAACATTCAACAGGTTTCTTCTCTGACCCTTTCAATTGTTTTTGTGCGATCTTGCTTACAATCAAACAAACCAACTGAAAAACAAACGTACAGGGGTTAAAACATAACCTCCTTGGCAAAAGAAACACAAAACACCTCAGTGTAAGAAACTACAGAATCTTTTTCCTTTGTTTAAAAAGAAACCACGAGAAAGAAAACGAGAAAGAACCCATAATAAAACTCTTTATATATATAAATGGCCGATGCTCCCACAAGTTTTGTGGAAATTAGTTTGGTGGTTTTCGAGTAATCCTGTTGACAACCAACCGGCAAACCAAGAGACAGATGAGAAAACACTTGTCACATTAGCCATTTCCCCTTTTCAAGCCGATCCACCAGAGCCTCATTGTTTCTCACCATTTCTAAAAGCACTCATTTCCTTTTCATTCTAATGCTTCCATCAGACATGATGAAATCCACGTGAAACGCCGCACTGAAGCAGCTTTCACTGATTTCTGAGGAAAGTTACGACCGCCGGCCGCACCTGAAGACCGAGGACGATTTCACACGGTGTGAACGCCGTCTTCAAAGAGCGAGGCCGACTTTTTTAAAAATACCTCATATATGTGATTTGATGTTTTTTTGTAAATAGAGACTTTAGCTGTAAGTTGCTACTAATACGTGGTGCTCAGCACATTCTGTTGAATCCCTGGTGGGATGAATATCAACCGACAGATTTCAAGGAGCAAAACCTTTTCCCTGGCTGAATACAAGCCTTTGAAAGGATGTCATTAATTCTTTAAACTCAACAGACGGAAAGGAGAGAAATGGGGTTTTGGGGTGAGGATATATGAAGGGAGGGAGGGAGGGAGGGAGGGAGGGAGGGAAGTGACGGCAAACATTTGTGAAAGTGATGATATTTGAAGCTCAGTTCATTACCAAGAAAAGGGAAAGAAGCAGATTTCAAGAATGATGCATGTTACCAGTGCACATTTGTCTTTGTTATGCCAATGACACGGACCTAGATTACACACGTAGTGTTTGAGGCCGAGCCAAAGAAAGTGTGGAGGCACAAAGACGCCAGATTCTCATTCACACACAGGCACGTGCACACACGCACGTGCACACACACACGCGCACACACACACACGCACACACACAGAAAGTGTTGGCAGTCGCTCATTCTGGCTCGGATCCTCTTAGAGGGGAAGAAATAAGCCAAACCTTTCATCTTAGTAAACATTTGCTATTTTCAAAGTCAGCTATTTGCATACCGTGCGTACGTGTGTGTGTGTGTGTGTGTGTGTGTGTGTGTGTGTGTGTGTGTGTGCATGTGCGTACGTGTGTGTGTGTGTGTGTGTGTGTGTGTGTGTGTGTGTTAGAGAGCATATTGTGTCAGGAGGTTTCAAGAGAATGATATTCGGGGTGGAAAAGTTAATCCCAACCTCAACTGTATTAGTCACACTCCTTGCTTTTCACACACCACAACCACACACGTGCACACACACAACCACACGCACGTGCACACACACACAACCACAGAGTGCTTTGCTCAGGTGACTCTTTGTTGCCCCCTCCTGATCAGCTCAGGGGCGTCCTCACAATGCTGCAGTCTGTCAGGGAGCTCGCTGCTCCGACTGGAAAGCTCCCCCTCCTTTGTCTCTCTTAGTGCGCTGACATCCTCATTAAACAAGCTGCAGCCACCAGAGGAGCAAGTTGTCATTAAAACCAAATTAAAGACACAGAACTTTGGGCACGTTGGGTGACATGTATCCTCCTTTTGGCCCAGAGCGCTGATGTGAGGTCTGCGAAGCTTTAAAAAGCCGCAATTCTCCGGTGCACACAAGATATTCAACCTTCGGGCTGTGGGAAATGTTGTAAAAAGACAGCAAATACTTTGATCATGGCTGTGAGCAGCTGAGATGTTTCTCTATGAAAGAGAAAACAAATGGACTCAGTGATCGAGACCCTGGTTGTTGCACGGTGGGGATGATGGGGAGCTTGTAGCGATAATGAAACGTTTTCTTGACAGTACAAGACGTAGAGGCACATTATGCTTCCTCTAAGTGATTGGTGTCTTGGCCTTGCACCTGACACATCTCCTCCTTCCAGCTGTGGTCCGTTCACAGTGATAGATGGAGCCGCACATCAGCCTCCGCTTCGGGGGACGTGGAGGATTAAGTCCTCAGGAAGACAGAGTCTCTGTAGATTCTGCTGCTGTAGAAGCGTCGGGTGCTGACGGAGGAGATGAGTTTATCTGTGGTGGGACGTCTCCTTTTTTTAACCTGTGGCCTGTAACAAGCTTTGTTTGTCCGTTCAGAGTGACTTGATCCACAAGAGGAGCCGACGTATGGTTGCAATTTCAATTTGTGCTTTTATAAACTTGCTCGTGTGACTAAACTCTTCATTATTCTGCAAAAACTTAATTGAATTTGCAGGAACCTAATTATTTAGCACGTTGAAGTATTTGCACACGGCTCGACATTGTGGTGTTTGCTCTGTGCAAACTTTGGAAAATATAACTTCTCCAATTTGGCTTCTTGACTTTCAAGCTGCTTCCTGAGAATCAGTTTTGTGTCACATTTCTCTAAAGCGCCTCGACTCACCTCTGGCATTTTGTCGTCTTCAAAACATGATTTTCTCTGGTTTGGAAACATTTTGTCCATATGCTCAGTTTCTCAGTTCGTCTTTTGCGTTTGTTTTTGTTTTTTAAATGTGAATTCTAAAATGCTGAGTATTCAATTATCAATACACTTCATAGAGAGATTGGGATGATTTTAAACTGCATCATCATGCACGGATTGAACCTTCGAGATAAATAAAACCAGACGGTGCGGCACAGTCACAGCAAGGTTCAATCCCTGCAGATTGATTTTCATCAGGTCGACAGATGAACCGAACAGAATCAGTCATGTTCATTTAAACATGAGGTGCTTTAAGAAGGTTTAGTTTCAAATACTTTGAGATTTACATTTAGTGCAAGTTTCAACACATATGAAACAAACATTAATATTGATAGGACAGTTGTTTTTTAGATTTTTCACAGGTCAAATGATCTGAACGCCACCTCAGGCCACTTCCCTCTCTCTCACACACACACACCACACACACACACACACACACACACACACACACACACACACACACACACACACACACACACAGCCATCTGTAGAAAACAGCCAAGAAACTGAGTTATGACCCCATTAAAGGCCAAACAGGCCAATAAACACACACAAATAGTCAAAACAGATGCGCACACACACGCACACACACACTATATATATATATCTCATTACCACAGATAAGAACCTTTATTCTCTTTGCTTGTGCGGTGCTGTAGGTGTGAACAATTATTTATTAGGGGACAACCTGGTTATGACAAAAAATAACCCAGTGTCTGTGTTTGCTACCATGTTTGCTACCAGTCACATGATTAAATCCAGAGCGACCTTCGTCCTCCACACACACACACACACACACACACACACACACACACACACACACACACACACACACACACACACACACACACACACACACACACTAAACGTTCTATCATCTCTGTTATTGTCTCGATATGTTCTTGTCAAAGTGCAGCTGTTGTGTCACATATTTGTGTTAATGTTGTTAGATGAGAGCAGGATTCCGTGTTGTCAGTCTCATGCAGATGTTTCACATCAAAGACACGACAGACGAAGTCCTGATGGTTTTTATTCACAGAGACATGTGCAGCCATAATTATTTAATGAGTACGAGAGAGACAAGATGATCGTTGTCCTCTTTTTAAATGATGCGCCGGCATGAGGGGGGGCATCGTGTCCATATATTGTCTGGACCATAGACGACGTGACAGCTCCTCAAAAAGTACAAAGACAAAAGACAAAGTTCACAAGGTGCAGGGATGAAGAGGGGATTTATTTGGTTTTTTTATAATTTATATTGTATTTATTATTACATACAATATAGAGCACAGGGAAATTACATATTTATAGATATATAGGAAGCTGGTTAGGTATAAGATCATTATTAATTAATGACTTTTATCAGTTTTATCAGATTTAATCAGTTTGTAATTATGTAGATTAAATTATTCAGCGTTTGATTTTCTGTTTGTTAATAATACTTTTTTCTGTTTATTTTTCTTTCACTAGTTTCTTTCCATAATTTATCTTTTTTATGTACATTTTCTAAATAAATAAAAACGAATGAATGAAAGAAAACATTTATACATTTTTGGGGTTTCTGTCAGTGAGGTATGACGTCTCTGCAGCATTAAAACACAGTGTGACATAAAGATGGCAGAAACAATTATATAATGTTGTTTTTTATTTGTCCCCGCAAGATTGTAAAAAGTACGAAAGAGTCACTAAATTACAGCAATGAGAGTGAATGATGTGAGACGATATCACAAAGTCATCTCAGCTCCCGTATTTGCTTCCAGAGGTCAGTCACATCCAGGGCTGGGATGGCCACCTCCAGCCGAGGCTTCCTTCACATCACATCACTTACGCTACATTCGCTCAACAATCATCCGCCTCCTCTACAGGCCGACAATAAGCAGGCGGCCACATCAATTAGCCCCTTTTAGCACAGAGGCCGTCAGGGAAAGCAACAATGGCCGGTGCTGGGAGATTAGTGCTTTTTCCGGCTTAGCTTCCTCAGACGATTCTGTTGGGGAGATGCTAACTGGACGCTAAAAGGCAGCTAACCCCAGATGGCTGATCATACCAGGGTGATGCGAGCCCCATTACAGTAATCCAAATGCTAAGACTATTGTGGTCACGCAGCAAAGGACAGGCCATTAGAGAGAGGGAGTTTGGAGAAAATGCAAGGGGAGGAAAAGTTGGAAACGGGACCGAAAAAGAAGGAGGGGAAAAATAGAAAATGGTCAAGGGAAGAAGGGAATGATTGAAAACAAGAGACTGGGTGAAAAGAAAAACAAGATGCAGAATGATAACAAAAAGGAGAAGTTGGAAATGGTGGTGATGAGAAAATAGAAATTTAACGGGGAGAGATGAGAGGAGAAGGACGAGGCTGAGAAGAAGACAGGAAAAAGAGAACTGAAAGAAAATGTAATAGAGGAGAGATGGTCAAAAGACGGGAATAAATAACAAACAAGTAAAAAGGAAAGAACAGGCTATTTGGAGAAACAGAATATAGAAAAAAAAGGACAAGAAATCACATCGCTGCCCCTTTGCTTGGTTTTAAACTCTTTTCTTTCTTCCTTAAAAACTCCTGGATATGATTTAAATATTTAGTTTGTGTAACAATTCTTCAGGAAAATGTCTATAAACCACCAGACCTATGTTATATACTTTGTTGACTTGTGTTCTCTGACAATCCAGAAAGTTTCCAACAACGTTCAAACTCACACAACAAGTCCCATGATCCCCTGCTGCTTTACGACATCATCAATCTAGGTCTTGACCCATAGCAGCTGAAGTTAAATATTGTGCATTTTAATAAAGACTTAAAGGTCTTTACAATATTCAAACTATGACACCCTAATGGTGATTTCTGATTTTAGTGTAAAAGGCCTCTTGGCTCTGTTCTAACTGTTGGACAATGGGATGGAAATTGTTGCACTACTTGGCTTTTCGTCGGCTCCAAAAAGAAAAAGAAAGGTAAGATTAGAACAGTTTCCAGAGTCGTACAACTTCCAACCTCTTTCTTGTGTTTACCAGCTCATACATGATCAGTTTACACATCAAAATGTTGGATTTTACAATGAAATATGTGACAAAAAAATCCTTCGGCCAGAACCTCCTTAGCAGAGATGACCAGGAAAACCACATCAAGAGCAGGAGACGGCAGGAGATCAGAAACAAATCTTTAAAAAACTAGTATGGGAGGTAGAGAAGGTTGACGGTAAAACATAATGTGACTGGAATTGCATTTCCTCCCAAATGTATCTACTGTACGATTAGAGGATTGTTGCACATGAAAGTCATTTGCAGGAGCTATGATTGATGGTGATGAAATATTTCAGGACGATTAAGGATTAAACTGAAAAGCTTCATACGTGTTTTCTTCAATCTCATTCCTATTGGTCCAATTGCAGCTTTTCCCTGGAAGGTCACTGACGTTTCCTCTTACCTGAGTGATAATGCGTCTTAGTGCCGGGTGAACTCAACCGACGACCTTGAGGGCTGAAGATCGCACTCGGCTGGTTCTCTCCGCCATGGACGACAACACAGGTTTCCACTGATGAGAAAAAAAAAGGAGAGGTAAATCAGAAATTTGAAATGAGGCTAATATTTAAAGGGCGTCATTAAAAGGCAAGTACAAGGTGAATTCATTAACCCAGGGAGATGGGAAGGGAGGGATCACATAGATGAGAAGAGTCGAGAGACCTTTGATTTAAAGGAGACATATGATGTCATATAGTTTTTTTGTGAATGTAAAAGTTCTGCAAAGTTTTAAATCTTTGTAGGAAATTCTCTCCTGCACAGAAAACACTGATGCCCCTGAAACACCTCCAGAAGTAAGTCATTAGTAGTTTTCAAAAATGGAGGTAGACTCCTCCTGGACCAGAGAATGAAGAGAATGCGCAGGTGCCTGAAACCAATATTCTCTGGAACGACCAGCAGAGGGCGTCTCCACTTGATTTATAACTTCAGGAAGGATTTGGTCAATACAGCATTATCATGTTAATTTAGTAAATTATGGTGCTGATTGATTGATTGACCATAAAGCAGTGTATGTATTTGGGGCGTGGACACTGTGTGACTGAGGGTCCATTGACTGCAGGTGGCAGGTGTAGGTGGGCGTGAGGTGTCCTCAAGCTCTCAGCCAGGCTTCACCCCCCACCCCTTCAAATATGGTAACTACTTGTTAGGACCAGGTTTTCCACCTCTTTGTTGTGCTCTGTGTTTTCCCACCCCCCCCTGTTTCTCCTTTCCTGTGTGGCACTAGCTGGAGCTGGGCAGGGCCTCCTGTTGAATACCTGCGCATCTGAGCTTCATCTTCTCATCAACTCCACCTCTCAGTCTACAAAACCTCATCTCATCTCCCCTGTCGTCGCCAGATCGTCCGTTCACCCGTGTGGTAACATATCTCGGCTTTGTAATTTCACCTGTCTTGCTTTTTGATGTTTATTTACCACGTGCTCCCTTTTTGCCACAGAACCAGCTGCGCACTGTTGTGCAATAAGGCATTAAACGTGATACCATAAAATGGTGTGCCTTTCGGCATTCAATAAATTTGGTTATCAAAATAAAATATTGAATATTAATGTTAAAAATATTAATATTAAATAATAACTTTAATTGATTAAAGTTACCTCGGGGCACCACCCTTCAAAGGAAGGGAAAAGATAGCCAATTTATTGATTAAGTCTCATAAAAGTTCTAACTACAAATTTGGAACTCTGATTAACAATTAAATTAATAACTATAACCAAAATTACAATATAGATAGTTAGCTAAGTTGAAGGATATGGAGTTCTTGACAGTGTAGAGGTTGGTGAAATTCACTAATACAACATTAATGAAAAAACATTTGTGAAAGAAAAACATTTATTATGAATATGCATTGCAGGGAAAGAGCTGGACAGCCTTCTCCTCTCGAGGGGTTGCATGGGAAGCGATAGAAGAGAGGGAGACCTGGCCTTATATTGGCCCGGTGACCTCACAGGTCATGGGGCCCAGAGTGACCAATAGGAGTTGACCCTTGTGTCTCCTGTCGTTTTTCACACCTCTGTGTGACGTTGAGGCCCCTGGGAGACTGAGTTCTGGATGCTCGGGTTTTGTCCAGAACAAAGGACATGCGGCTTCAGGCTTTTGACTGCACATGTAGGCCCGAACTTTGGTTTCACAAAAACCCTGTCCCAACAGCACCATTCGTTTGTTCACCTTAATCTGCTCCGGCCTCACCTTTGGATCAACACTGCCTGCCACGACAGCCCCAGCATAATAAAACCAGGTGATGTATTTAGGTGAATAATTAGTGCAACAGTCTTTTTATTTGTCTCTATAGAAAAGTGAGGAGCCTCCTCAGACAGAACAGAACTCTGCTGCCAGGATTCTAACCAGAGTCAACAGGTTGGAACACGTCAGCCTGGTTTTAGCCTCTTTACACTGACTCTCAGTTTCTAACCAGTTGAAGCTTCTTTAAATGACTTGTAAAACTCTCAATGCTCTGACTGCTCAGTTTATCACAGATCTTTAATCCTTGAGATCCACTGCCAGGAGACTTTGAACTGATCCAAATTCTCAGCTAAACACTAAGACAGAGTTTTAGAAATAAGGTTCAGAGACTGTGGAACAACCTGCCTGAGGAAATGCAGCCGGCTGAGTCGGTAACTTCCTTTAAATCAAAACCTAAAACCTCCTTTTATCAATCCGCATTCCATGATTTTACCTAATTCTAGTTTTATTATTGTAATGTGTGGTCATGCTTCAATTTCTGTCATCTTTAAGATCATTGTCCCCTCAGCGGTCGGACTTTTAAACCAGCTGTAGCCCTGGTGTATGGCACACACACATTTTAATATATTTTAATATTTTCACAAAGGACTAATGGATTCTTAATGCTCTTTTTATGTATTTATGTATTGTTATGATGTGTATGGGTTGTGTGTGACTACTGTTTGCAAACCAAATGGCCCCTCGGGGACAGTAAAGACGACCTTAACCTTAACTTAACCTTTATTCTACTTTTTTAATTTTTTATTCTTCTATGAGTGAGTTTGTATTTGTTATTTTTACAAATTTTTCTTTATTTGTTCTGAGATGTGCTTTATAAATAAAGATGTGATTTCTTATTATTAAATGCATCTATTTGATTTGACTTTAATTGTTACTGTATGTTGTGAATGAAGGATAACACACTCTGCCTCTCACTGAAAGCTCCTCTTAACACCAAGTGTGAACAGGCCGCTG
>NC_061485.1:3256120-3279253 GCF_022539355.2 Hippoglossus stenolepis
CAACCAGTTCCTCCCAGTCAGGACATGTCTGTGTCTCCTCCTTCACAGACAAGTGGTAAGAACCAGTGAACAACAAGCTGTGAACTGGAGATGAGTCACTGCAGGGAGTGAATGAGGAGGAGCGAGATCTGTATCTGTTCAGAGTGGAAGAAACTGAACGACAGTCTCTGGCACCAGCCGAAATGGCGCAGCAAGAAAATCAACGGACAGAGAAAGATTCTGCTGTTCGATCTGTCTGGATCTACTGAAGATCCGAGACTACTGTCTGTGGACAGCTACTGTATGAGCTGTATTAACACCCACTGGGACAAAGAGGAGGAGAGAGGAAGTACAGCGCGGCCCTCAGTGTAGAGAGACCTTCACACCGAGGCCTGTCCTGAGGAAAAACACCATGTTAGCTGATTTAGTGGGAGGAGCTGAAGAAGACTGGACTCCAAGCTGCTCCTGCTGATCAATGCCATGCTGACCTAAAGATGTGGCCTGTGATGTCTGCACTGGGAGAAAAACTGAAAGCTCTCAAGTCCTGTTTGAATGTTTGGCCTCTTATTGTGAAAACACCTCCAGCTATCTTCAGTCACCCATTGAAGAAGCTAATAAGCTGGTGGAGCCTCGGAGAAGCTCCAGGAGAACATCTTGCCTCGTCACGATGAGGTGATGAAGATGTTCTGTCACAATTGATCAGCAGTGTATCTGTTATCTCTGCTCTGTGGATGAACATAAAGGCCAATGCACATGTCAGCTGCAGCAGAAAGGACTGAGAGGCAGAGAGAGCTCGGCTGAGGAGACAAACAATCCAGCAGAGAGTCCAGGACACAGAGAAAGACGAAGCTGCTTCAACAGGAGGAGGAGGCTGGCTAATGGCTCTGCTGATAGAGCAGTGGAGGACAGTGAGAAGATTCTTCACTGAGCTGATCCGTCTGCTGGAGAAGAGAAGCTCTGATGTGAAGCAGCAGATCAGATCCCAGCAGGAAACTGAAGTGAGTCGAGTCAGAGAGCTCAGGAGAGACTGGAGCAGGAGATCACTGAGCTGGAAGAGGAAAGACCATGAACTGAAGCAGCTCGCAGACACAGAGGATCACAACCAGCTTACACAGCCACCCCTCACTGTCACCACTCAGGTGAATCTACACACTCATCCAGCATCAGGATCCGTCCTCTGAGGTACTTTGAGGATGGACAGCAGCTGTGTCACAGGTCAGAGGTCGACTACAGGACATTCTGAGTGAGACAGAGACAGAGATTTTACAGATTGTGTCTCAAGTGGATGTTTTACTGCCACAACCAGAGCCAGAGACCAGAGCTGACTTCTTAAGATATTTACAGGAAATCACACTGGATCCAAACACAGCAAACAGACGTCTGTTATTATCTGAGGGAAAACAGAAAAGTAACACGTATGAGTAAAGATCAGTCTTATTCTAATCACCCAGACAGATTCACTGATTGGTTTCTGTGGTCCTGAGTAGAGAGAGTCTGACTGACGTTGTTACTGGGAGGTGGAGGTGGGGGTGGGGGTGATAGGAGGAGTTGATGCTAGTCACATACAAGAATATCAGCAGAGCAGGTAACTCAGATAAATGTGAATTTTGGATACAATGATAAATCTTGGTCATTATATTGTGATGTAATCAGTTATTACTTTTATTACAACAGCATCAGGACTCCAGTGTCAGGCTGGGTCCTCCGGCCCCTCCAGAGTAGGAGTGTACCTGGATCACCGTGCAGGTGTTCTGTCCTTCACAGCGTCTCCTCTGACACCATGACTCTCCTCCACAGAGTCCAGACCACATTCACTCGCCTCTATGCTGGAGTTAGGTTTATTATGGAGACACAGCTGAGTTTTGTAAACTCAAAATAGACTTAGTCATTAAAAGCAGTGATTTAGATTCTGTGTGTAAATCTTAACTTCTTCTGTCTCCATGTTTGTTGATCAAAGTTCGTCGTGGTGACGCTTCTGCTCCGGCATAGAGATCAGCTGTCAATCAAACACTGACCTTCCTTTATCACACATATTCAGTTCTCACATTGTAAAGACAGAAATCTATAATTACACTGACATGAATGTGTTTGAAAGATCTAATGTTGCTGTTGTTTTCTAAATCAATGTAGAAATCAGGTTGTGTGATGTTTGTGAACCTGTATTGATCCTGATCCTCATCAATGAGCTGATTATTTGTTCTTTTCTTTTCCACATGTGAGACGGAGGTGAAACAAACTGATTGTGTGTCCATGAAATCACTGAACAAGAGTCACTGAACAGACTTTACTGGATGAAGTGATCAATGAACTCAGAGCGCTCAACATGTCCAAGTCAGATGTATAAAGCAGATGTATAAAAGCAACAAAACAAATGTGAAGAAGCTGAAAGTTGAAATAAAGAATAGATCCAGTCTGTTCTTTTGTCTTCATTCCAGGATCTCTGCTCAAAGCTGATGGAGACAAAGTGAAACTCCTGTGAGAGAATAACTGAGGCAGTTTCCTCCTGAAACTCCACAAACCTCAGTTTTCATGTTCAGTCTCTATCTTTGCAGCTTTTCTGCACTCCAAACAGCTTCATCGCAGACAATGAGCAAAAGTTTCACCGCTGATTTTCAAAACCCAGATCTTGTTTGTGATCTCAGTGGATAAGAGAGTTCACAAGCACAGATTTAAAGAAGTGAGAAATAATGGTTTGGTAGTTTCAGGGTGAAGACGTTGAGTTGAGTCCTGACACAAGCCACATATTGGAGATATTGTGATGTTGTGGACTTGAGGTCGCTCCGCTTATCGAAGGTTGATTTTCATGAGGATGAACCCTCACAACGAAATATCGCTGCTTCCAGTGTTTCACGCCGCTCACCTCACGGACAGACGCTCCTGGGTCGTATAGCTTGAATCCAGACTGATCAAAACCCTTGACACCAAATTTGTCCGAGGTTTAACCCACAAAACAGACTGCTGCTTGAAGAGGTTTCTAATTTCTGCAGAGTTAAAGCAGTAAACGGTAAAAACACTCAGGATCAGGTTCCTGACGACTGGGATCGATTCCTTTGTCTACACAGACAAACTTCATCAACTGTTTCAGAACAGAAAGAACTTTGGTGTCACTTGTATTATATAGAAACAGTTTGAGCAGTTTATCACTTTCTTTGATAGAAGCTGAACAGTTGCTGATATGGTTCTTTGTTTTTGTCATTGTTCTTCTTCAGAACTCCATTAACTTTGCTGTAAGTCTGTATCATCATGACGGCGTAGAACCGTGACACAGGAACGCCTCGCTCTGCACAGAGACAAACACACACACAGACTGGCAGCCATGAAACTGCATCCTGATTCTTCACCATTCTGCCTGGTTGGGACACTTTAAAGCTAAGCTTTCAAAACATGCACTTAAATTTCCCGACATTTTCCAGTAAGAAAATGTAAGAAAGCACAAATGTCCAAGTGAGCTGCTGAGGACATTTCTGTAAACTTTCCGCCAGCCCCTAGAAAACTGTCAAGAGTGAGTCCATGAGAATACAGCAGGAAAACAGCTGCTGGCAAGTGGGCGGTTGCTTACGTTATTAACACATGACAGATTGAAACTGGAAGAACACAAACATCTCAGGATGAAGAAGAGGAGCTCTAACACGTAGAAGACGAAGACGCTCAACTTGAAACACGAGGTTCCAGAGCTTCTGGTGATGAGGGCCGACGCCGGGTGGGATGAGCTGTAATCAACAACACTGATCTTTCCACAGCAGAGTTTATACGTCATGTCCTGCTTCCTAAGGTTTCTACAGGCTCGCCCTGTGCTGCTCTACAGGCTCCGCCTCGCCTGATGTTCACACATGTTCCTGTTGTTGTGGAACGAAGTCGTGGACCCACAACCTGCTGCTGCTGCTTCAGAGGCAAAAGACAAACTGTGTCTGACCAAATTTTTCGGACATTTTCCAGAAACATGCGTGGGTGTGTGCAACATATTTCCAGGTGGAGCTTAACAATTCCTGTTCTAGTTCTACTCCTGAGGCCTGTTTAAAATAAGGTTTTGCTACCATCTATAAATAAAGTAATTCTGATTTTACCATGTCTTATTCCTACACGCTTATATCAGGGCTCTCATGCTATAAAAAAAGTTTTTCCTTGGCTTAGTGCAGCACACGAGCCTTAAAGGTTCAGTGTTTAGAATTTTAGTGACAACTAGTGGTGAAGTGTTTAATGCAGCTGAACACCCCCTCACCTTTTATATTCTATTTTTGCTTGTGTGGTTTTCTTTCTGAATATTTTTGAGCACGGCTAGAAGGGAGCCTGTGACTCAAGAATTTGTATCTGCACACGTAACTGTTGTGCACATGACAAATATTCTTAAAGATGGCTGGATACATCAAAGGAACAAAACCAAACTAGTGTCTTAATAATTTGTTCATCTAGTGAAACATCGGTAGAACAGACACAACTAAGTGGAGTATTTTTAATTCTTTTTAACAGTTGTTACAGAAAATGGTTACAGAAAACATTTCATGCACTTTTTTTTGTTTGGATGTGGTAAACTGGAGCTCCCAGAGTGAATCCACCCCTTCAGCAGAAGACACGTATATTCGTCTCATTTAGAGCGATAGCATTTCTACCGTTTAAAGAATCTGCTCAAAGAGGAGAAGAATTCTGACATTCTGCCGGTTTGTTGAACATGTGCCTTCATAGAGGCGGCGATTCTTTTTCTCGAATTTCTCTGGTTCTTTTCTTTGCAAATGGAAAGCAGCAGCTGCTCGGACAGTCCCACATCTTACATACAGGTTCCTTGAACACGGAGCCTGTGAGGACATTGATTATATCTGGGGACGTGTCTAAGTCAATGTCCTGGACTTCGCCCATGTTTTTTCAAACAGGTATTGAGTGAGGTGTATTGATTCGTCACAGAACAAGTTCACTTTGGACTTTGCAAAACACTGAAAGTGAAGGAAAACCTGTCAAATACTTCCAGATTGACATACATCTTTTGGCGGCGGGTTCTGCCTGCTCCGCTGCACTGTTGATCTCTGAGACCGGAGATCCTACGATGGGCTCAATCTCCATTAAAGCCGAGGTCACCTCTGGTGTAGTCACCGCCTGTTTTGAGAACCACCAGTTCATCAATGGCAGAAATTCATCACTTCTTATGTCCGCGTACATCTGTGGGACTTAGAACAGACACTTTTGCCACTTCAGCTGACTTCGCCACTAAAGGGTCAGTTGTGACGTACCTATAGAGGACATCGGTAAGTGACGGGGGCGTTTGCAGGTGAAACTCTGTCCTGGTCTCTGTCAGAAGCAGAGACTCCACACTCATCCATCAGAGACTTGACGACTCACTGCTCTGGACTTGGGTCTCCTTACCGAACTTCTTCCTGACTTGTGTCCCCATCTTGGAGTATCGATGCTGTGGCCAAAAACTTTGCAAAAAGCTTCTTGATCCTCTTGCTCACTCTTTCCAAAACTTCTTTTGGCTCTTTGAGGATTTGGAGCTCTATCAATCAGATGATCTGACGCTTCTCCTCTTCACTAATGATCTGATAGATTTCATCCGGGGCAAGGGCTTTAAACTCCAGAGAAGATTCAGATATCAGCCCACTCAGGTCAGATTCTGACATTTCGTCCACAAGGCCTGATGATGTTGCTCACCTCCTTCCCGATGATTTCCCTGACGGCCTCACTTGTCCTATAGTCACTGCTGCGGACTGATGATTCTGAGGATGATGCTCTGTCACTGTCTGAAGAGGTTGAGGTTGTTTTACCGAGGAAGCTTGTTTAAAAGATCAAATGTCTTTTGACTACGCAGTCTTGGCTTGAACGAGCTCCTCGATGTCACAAGCAGATTTCTTCAACATTTTGCAAAGACAACTGACCATTTTCTCGAGTTTGTTGGGTATGGTCTGGTGACACTGTGTATGTGTCCAGCGGATTCTGTGCTGGTGGAGTTGGAATGCAGGCTGGCGTTGACCCTCTCTGTCACCTCCTCTGCAAAAACAATTCTTGTGAATTGATTCAAAATCTCAGAGCTGGTTGAGCTGCCCAGCAACTTGGCAGAGCAGCGCCTTCCAGACTGACAAGACCTTTCTACAGTCACGACATGCTGTCATATCCAAGAGTTGTTAGCAGTTTGGAGGACACAGTCAGATGTCATGTCTATCACAAGTTCTGCCAACAGACTTTGTGGCATTGTTCGTGCCCCTAATTTTAACTGCCTCCACTCGTCCATGGTAACTTGGTAAGACATCGTCAATGTGCGCGAATAGTTTTATCTTCATTTCAACGAAAATGCAGAAATCTGCATATAACAATACAATAATAGTAGAATAAAATAAAGATTTATTTAACAAACTGCTTCCAGTTCTGTTTTGTATGAAAGCAGCTAAAGACTCATACGAGTGTTTCAGACATGCACTGGAATCCAGACATTTTCCTGAAATCTTTCCAAGGGCTGTGTTTGAGAAAGCAAATGTACTCGTCTGTTGTTCCAGACATTTTCTGGAACTTTCCTCCCAGACCCCAAGTTAGTCCTTGTGAAAATACAGCTGGAAAAGATAGCGGGTGAGCGTGTTGATGACGTCTGTAACAGGCGACAGGCGTAAAATTGGAACAATATAAATATCCCAGGATTAAAATGAGGAACCATACATGTAGAAAACACAAACGAAGTTGTAAACTTGGAAAGGAAGACAAGATTCAAGAGCATTTAGCAATAGGGGCCAACCGGTGTCTATGGGCTCATAAAAAAACCGTCATCCGTCATGTCCTGCCTCCTGCTGCTCTACGCGAGCCACCGCTCACCTGGATATTTTCAATAATGTTCTGATTTTTATATATGAAAAGTAACTCCAGAAACTGTCCAGACAGTTAAAAATATATCATTAAAAAATAGAATGTCTGATTTGTCACATCATCTCTTTCTGTAGGGTCTGGAAACGTGAAGTGTTTTATAGGACTATATCAGCAAATTAAAACCAAAAAAATCCCACAATTAGCATTTCGCTTGGCAGAATGATCCCACAATAAATGGTTTGTATTTATATAGCGCTTTTAGTCTTGATGACAACTCAAAGCGCTTTACAGTTCAGTTTCACATTCCCCGTTCACAGACACATTCATACAGTGCATCTATGGGCAGCACTTTTCATTCCATGAGGGGCAATCTGGGGTTCAGCATCTTGCCCAGAACATATCGGCATGCAGATGGGGAAGACTGGGATCGAGCCGCCAACCTTCTGGTTAGAGGACGACCGTTTTACTCCCTCAGCCACAGCCGTCCAAAGAGCACTGCATTCATTACTAGCCGAACAGAAGCCTTCTCTAATGACACCTACCTCATACTTGTCAAATATCTGGCGGTGGTGGAAGTAGGCATGAGAGAATATCCTATAGATGCAACGACAGACAGAGCCGAGTTTAGAAAATATTAAACCATCCATCACTGACAATATGTCAGGAGAGCAAATGTTAAATCTTGTCTTTTAATGCTATGAAAGGGACAATGTTGTAAATATCTAAAGACATTTTCACTCAACTGCAAATTTGGGTTTGAACTAATTGTGATGCACGTTACTTTATTTTTGAGAGGAAGCTGCAGCTAATAATTCATCACTGAAGTCTTCAGATGTTTCATGATGATATTCAATCAACTGTTAATCATGTGACCAAAAAAACTGATTGATCCTATTTGAAAACTACTTTGGTTTTTATTTTTTTAATGATTATTTTATAATCAGAATAATTAGATTTTCTGTCAGTTAAAGTATATTTGAGATTTTCCAGTGAGTGACGGGTTCAAAGTGGTTATGTGACCATGGTTATATGGATATGATGTATTCATCATCAGGTTTAATAAATGTCAGTATTAATGTTGACTTTGTACATTTTGCCTCTTTTATTTTCAAGTTTAACTTTAAGTTTCACGTCAGTTTGTTTCGTACATTCACACAAATGTTTGAAGATAAAGGTGGATGTAACCTCAGTAATATAAAAACCACCAGTCTGAATAATAGGTCTTTTTTATTAACAGACATTCAAGATTCAAGATTCAAGAGTTTATTGTCATATGCACAACGATAACATTAAGCAGTCGCTTGCAATGAAATGCTTGGGTCACAGGCTCTCTTATAACAATGCTCAATCAAAATTTAAAATTTAAAATAAAATATACATATCTAAAATATATATATATACACCTAAAGAAAAAGAAAAACAATAGTGCAAGTGTGTGCAATAGTGCAAATATAGTGTACAAATATGCTAAGGTGCAGTGTTATGACAGATTGGAGGAGTTTAAAAGTCTTATGTCCTGGGATGAAACTGTCTCTGAGCCTGGTGGTGCGGGCCCGGATGCTGCGGTACCGTCGGCCAGACGGCAGCAGGCAGAACAGTTTATGGCTGGGGTGATAGGGATCTTTAATGATCCGGTTGGCCTTCTTCCTACACCGCTGGGTGTAGAGGTCCTCCATGGATGGTAGCTCCGTCCTGGTGATGTGCTGGCAGACTACACCACCCTCTGTAAAGCCTTACGGTTGGCGGTGCAGCTGCCGTACCAGGTGATGCCGCCAGTCAGGATGCTCTCTATGGTGCACCTGTAGAAGTTGCAGAGAATCCTGGCATCCATGTTGAGCCTCCGCAGCCTGCGGAGAAGAGAAACCGCTGTCTGGCCGTCTTCCTGATGGAGTCTGTGGTTGGTCCAGGTCAGGTCATCACTGATGTGGACCCCGAGAACCTGAAGCTGTTGACTCGCTCCACCGTAGTCCCGTTGATGGAGAGGGCGTGTTTTACTCCTTGTCTCTTCCTGTAGTCCGCGATCAGCTCCTTTGTTTTGCTGACGTTGAGATGGAGGTTGTTGTCCTGGCACCAAGATGTCAGGGCTTGACCTCTCTCTGTAGGCCTTCTCATCGTCACCGGTGATCAGGCCTATGACGGTCGTGTCATCAGCAAACTTAATGATGGTGTTGAGCTGTGGGTGGCCACGCAGTCATGCGTGAACAGGGATACAGGAGAGGACTGAGCACACAGCCCTGGGGGCACCGGTGTTTAGAGTCAGGGTGGAGGATGTGGTGCTGCCTATCCGCACCGCCTGTGGTCTGCCCGTCAGGAAGTTCAGAATCCAGTCACGGAGGCGATGTTGAGCCCAAGGTCTCTGAGCTTGGTGACGAGCTTCAGGGCACGATGGTGTTGAATGCTGAACTGTAGTCAATGAACAGCATTCTCACATATGTCCCTCTGGTCCAGGTGGGAGAGGGCAGTGTGAAGGGTGAGGAGATGGCATCTGCAGTCGACCTATTTGGCCTGTAGGCAAACTGAAGAGGGTCCAGAGAGTCAGGGAGGGAGGAGGTGATGAATGGTTTGACTAGCGCTCCAAAACACTTCATGATGGTGGAAGTGAGTGCTACTGGCGGTAGTCGTTCAGGCAGAGGATTTTTGTTTTTGGGAACAGGGACAATGATGGTCTCCTTGAAACATGCGGGGACTACAGACTGGAGCAGTGACAGGTTGAAAATGTCTGTGAAAACATCTGCCAGCTGATCTGCACACACCTTGAGGAGCTCGACCAGGAATGCCATCAGGTCCAGGTGCCTTACGTGTGTTGATCCGGTTAAGTGATCTCCACACATCTGCCCTGGATATTACTGGGGGCAGCGGTCCTCCTGGGCCTCTTGGATCTCCACAGCCGGGAGTTGCTCTCAAAGCATAAAAGGTGTTCAGATCCTCTGGGAGAGATGCAGACACTACATCCGCACTGCTGGTCTTTGCTTTGTAGTCAGAGATGGTTTTGAGTCCAGCCCACATGTCCCTTGTGTTGGAGCCCTTGTAGTGAGACTCCACCTTGTCCCTGTAATGTCTCTTGGCACTGCTAATAGCACTCAGCGCGTACCTGGACTTCCTGTACTCCTCCAGATCCCTGAGATGTAGGCATCAGTCCGTTCTTTGAGTTTTGATTTACATCATGTAAATGTGAGGAGGTAACAAAATGTTGTAGTCCATTAAAAAAAAAAAGTGGGTTGGACTGACAAGACTCCTCCCACAAAATAACTTAATGAGGGGGGGGTAAAACGGAGGTTGTGCTCAGATACTTAAAGTGTTTGCGATAGTCAGAACTTCCTCGTGGCATTTACTGGTCGAATGTTTAGATTGGTAGAAACCGGCGTACAGCAGCGTCGAGTCAAGGGAAGCGGAGTATCAGGCACATTTCACACGGTATTAAACGGGACATGTCACAAAGCAGGATCAGAGTTAGCCAAAGCCTCCTACACACTCGAGCCGTCTCGGAGGCCGAGGAGACAGAACACCTGACTGCTAGTACACGTGCAAGCTAGAGAGAGAGAGAAAGGTTTTCTTTGTTCACTACCACACAAGCCACACACCTACAAAGTGTTTGAATAGCGTTATTACGTAAGCCGGCTAATTTATAGATCCGTTTCATGGACACCCCCAAACAGGCTGGTAAGCAACACAAGCAAACAGAACAGAAGCAGACACAGAAAGTGAAGCACCATCAGAAAATATGACAGTGGATTAAGAGAAAGAGAGGGGGGTTATATACAGAAGGGGGCTGTCAGGTGTGTGCCTTCGTCAACAATACAGGTCACCATGGTTACGTAGTTTGGTTTTTTTGCAAATCCAGCTGCTTAAAGAAGAATAAAGACAAAGGAGAGGTGTTGGAGCGGAGATGTTTCCAGAGACACGGCCTGAATCTGAAGGAACAGAGAGTGAAACTGAAAATATGTCGTCCTGCAGAAGTGACTGAACTCTGCTCCCGCTCTTTAACTTCACGTCCTTTGAGAGAGCACAGGTGACAGGAGGAGGGACATGAACAGTGTTACTGGACAGGGCCTTAATACACTGTAGTGTGTGTAATGTGTAGACATATATATTCGTGTGTGTGTGTGAATGCGTCTCCTCTGTAATGTGTAGATATTTTGTTTCTCACGTCTCCTTCATGGCAGCAGCTGCATCTCAGGCCTCGCTCTCCCCGGCTGATGACGTGTTCTGCACCTCCTCCTCCAGGATGGGCACGATCAGGTTGTCCTTGGACATCAGGTCCAGCATGTGCTGTTGTAACAGCTCAGCTTAACACTGAGGGGACAGAGCTTTAGAAATAAGAGTCTGAGACTCTGAAACAACCTGAGGAAATACAGCAGGCTGAGTCAGAAGCTTCCTTTAAATCCAAACTTCAAAGCGTGCTGTTATCGTATTCCACGATTTGATCTAATTCTAGTTTCTAAAGTGTGGTCATGATTACATTTCTGTCACCTGTAGTGTTTTTACTTTTACTCTTTCATACGTGTGTTTTAATGTATTTTTACTTGTGTTTTTCATTTGTGAAGCACTTTGTAAGTTGGTTTTTATTCCATTGAAAAGATTCGTTAACTTTTCTGGAAACTTTGAAAAATGTGAATCTTACAACCTGTGCTGTTGTGAGCTGAATGTGACAGATCCCAGAGCAACTATTCACTTTGAAATGTGATAACACAGATAAAAAAACTCTCCAACAGCTCATCGTAGTGAAAAGCAGTAAATCCTGAAAGACCAACAACTTCTTCCTCAGACACAACACAGTTCCTCCCAGTCAGGACATGTCTGTGTCTCTCCTTCACAGACGTGTAAGTGTAAGAACCAGTGAACAACAAGCTGTGAACTGTGGGAGATGAGTCACTGCAGGTAATGAGAGGGAGGAGGAGCAGAGATCTGTATCTGTTCAGAGGAAGTGACACTGTTCTACAGTCTCTGGCACCAGCTGAAATGGCGCAGCAAGAAAATCAACGGGACAGAGAAAGATTCTGCTGTTCGATCTGTCTGGATCTACTGAAGGATCCGGTGACTACTGTCTGTGGACACAGCTACTGTATGAGCTGTATTAACACCCACTGGGACAAAGAGGAGGAGAGAGAAGCTACAGCTGCCCTCAGTGTAGAGAGACCTTCACACCGAGGCCTGTCCTGAGGAAAAGCACCATGTTAGCTGATTTAGTGGAGGAGCTGAAGACGACGACTCCAAGCTGCTCCTGCTGATCACTGCTATGCTGGACCTGAAGATGTGGCCTGTGATGTCTGCACTGGGAAAACTGACTGAAAGCTCTCAAGTCCTGTTTGAATTGTTTGGCCTCTTGTGTGAAAAACACCTCCAGCGTCATCTTCAGTCAGCTCCATTGAAGAAGCACAAGCTGGTGGAGCCTTCGGAGAAACTCCAGGAGGAGAACATCTGCTCGTCACGATGAGGTGATGAAGATGTTCTGCTGCACTGATCAGCAGTGTATCTGTTATCTCTGCTCTGTGGATGAACATAAAGGCCACGACACAGTGTCAGCTGCAGCAGAAAGGACTGAGAGGCAGAGAGAGCTCGGGCTGAGGAGACAAACAATCCAGCAGAGAGTCCAGGACACAGAGAAAGGCGTGAAGCTGCTTCAAGCAGGAGGAGGCCGTCCCAATGGCTCTGCTGATAGAGCAGTGGAGGACAGTGAAGATCTTCACTGAGCTGATCCGTCTGCTGGAGAAGAGAAGCTCTGATGTGAAGCAGCAGATCAGATCCCAGCAGGAAACTGAAGTGAGTCGAGTCAGAGAGCTTCAGGAGAGACTGGAGCAGGAGATCACTGAGCTGAAGAGGAAAGACCATGAACTGAAGCAGCTCTCAGACACAGAGGTTCACAACCAGTTTCTACACAGCTACCCCTCACTGTCACCACTCAGTGAATCTACACACTCATCCAGCATCAGGATCCGTCCTCTGAGGTACTTTGAGGACGTGACAGCAGCTGTGTCACAGGTCAGAGGTCGACTACAGGACATTCTGAGTGAGACAGAGACAGAGATTTTACAGATTGTGTCTCAAGTGGATGTTTTACTGCCACAACCAGAGCCAGAGACCAGAGCTGACTTCTTAAGATATTTACAGGAAATCACACTGGATCCAAACACAGCAAACAGACGTCTGTTATTATCTGAGGGAAACAGAAAAGTAACACATATGAGTGAAGAACAGTCTTATTCTAATCACCCAGACAGATTCACTGGTTGGTATCAGGTCCTGAGTAGAGAGAGTCTGACTGGACGTTGTTACTGGGAGGTGGAGGTGGGGGTGGGGGTGAGAGGAGGAGTTGGTGTAGCAGTCACATACAAGAATATCAGCAGAGCAGTGAACTCACGTGAATGTGAATTTGGATCAAATGATAAATCTTGGTCATTATATTGTGAGGTAAACAGTTATAACTTTTATTACAACAGCATCAAGACTCCAGTGTCAGGTCCTCGGTCCTCCAGAGTAGGAGTGTACCTGGATCACCGTGCAGGTGTTCTGTCCTTCTACAGAGTCTCTGACACCATGACTCTCCTCCACAGAGTCCAGACCACATTCACTCAGCCTCTCTATGCTGGAGTTAGGGTTTATTATGGATCCACAGCTGAGTTGTGTAAACTCAAATAGACTCGAGTCATTAAAAGCAGTGATTTAGATTCTGTGTTTAAATCTTGAACTTCTTTTGTCTCCATGTTTGTTGATCAAAGTTCGTCGTGGTGACGTTTCTGCTCCGCACAGAGATCAGCTGTCAATCAAA
This sequence comes from Hippoglossus stenolepis, assembly GCF_022539355.2. Classification (NCBI taxonomy): domain Eukaryota; kingdom Metazoa; phylum Chordata; class Actinopteri; order Pleuronectiformes; family Pleuronectidae; genus Hippoglossus; species Hippoglossus stenolepis. Next base: position 3,269,643 of record NC_061485.1, read on the forward strand.
CACTGACCTTCCTTTATCACACATATTCAGTTCTCACTTTGTAAAGACAGAAATCTATAATTACACTGACATGAATGTGTTTGAAAGATCTAATGTTGCTGTTGTTTTCTAAATCAATGTAGAAATCAGGTTGTGTGATGTTTTAGAACCTGTATTGATCCTGATCCTCATCAATGAGCTGATTATTTGTTCTTTTCTTTTCCACATGTGAGACGGAGGTGAAACAAACTGATTGTGTGTCCATGAAATCACTGAACAAGAGTCACTGAACAGACTTTACTGATGAAGTGATCAATGAACTCAGAGCGTCAACATGTCCAACAGATGTATAAAGCAGATGTATAAAAGCAATAAAAATGTAATGTGTGAAGAAGCTGAAAGTTGAAATAAAGAATAGATCCAGTCTGTTCTTTTGTCTTCATTCCAGGATCTCGTTCAAAGCTGATGGAGACAAAGTGAAACTCCTGTGAGAGAATAACTGAGGCAGTTTCCTCCTGAAACTCCACAAACCTCAGTTTTCATGTTCAGTCTCTGTCTTTGCAGCTTTTCTGCACTAAAACAGCTTCATCGCAGACAAATGAGCAAAGTTTTCTTCCACTCGCTGATTTTCAAAACCCAGATCTTGTTTGTGATCTCAGTGGATGAAGAGAGTTCGTCACACAGATTTAAAGAAGTGGAGAAATAATGGTTTGGTGAAGTTTCAGGGTGAAGACGTTGAGTTGAGTCCTGACACACAAGCCACATATTGGAGATATTGTGATGTTGTGGACTTGAGGTCGTTCCGTTTATCGTGCTGTTGATTTTCATGAGGATGAAACTTCACAACGGGTTTGTCGTGTTGCTTCAGTGTTTCACGTCGTCACCTCACGGACAGACGGTCCTGGGTCGTACAGTTTGAATCCAGACTTGATCAAAACTTCTTGACACCAAATTTGTCCGAGGTTTAACCCACAAAACAGACTTTGCTGCTTGAAGAGGTTTCGTAATTTCTGCAGAGTTAAAGCAGTAAGCACGGTAAAACACTCAGGATCAGGTTCCTGACGACTGGGATCGATTCTTTGCTCCGTCACAGACAAACTTCATCAACTGTTTCAGAACAGAAAGAACTTTGGTGTCACTTGTATTATATAGAAACAGTTTGAGCAGTTTATCACTTTCTTTGATAGAAGCTGAACAGTTGTTGACATGGTTCCTTTGCTCTTTGTCATTGTTCTTCTTCAGAACTCCATTAACTTTGCTGTAAGTCTGTATCATCATGACGAAGCGTGTGAACCAGTGACACAGGAGCGTCTCGTTCTGCACAGAGACAAACACACACAATCACAGCTATGAAACTGCATCCTGATTCTTCACCATTCTGCCTGGTTGACACTTTAAAGCTGCTTTCAAACATGCACTGAAATTTAATTTCCCGACATTTTCCAGTAAGAAAATGTAAGAAAGCACAAATGTCCAAGTGAGCTGCTGAGGACATTTCCAGAAACTTTTCCTGCCAGCCCCTAGAAAACTGTCAAGAGTGAGTCCATGTGAGAATACAGCAGGAAAACAGCTGCTGGCAAGTGGGGTGTTGCTTACGTTATTAACACATGACAGATTGAAACTGGAAGAACACAAACATCTCAGGATGAAGAAGAGGAGCCTAACACGTAGAAGACGAAGGCGTCAAATTGGAAACACGAGGTTCCAGAGCTTCTGGTGATGAGGGCCGACGCCGGGTGGATGAGCTGTAATCAACAACACTGATCTTTCCACAGCAGAGTTTATACGTCATGTCCTGCCTCCTGCTGCTCTACAGGCTCCGCCCCTGCTGCTCCACAGGCTCCGCCCCCGCCTGGATGTTCACACATGTTCCTGTTGTTGTGAGCAGGTCGGACCCGACAACCTGCTGCTGCGCTTCACAGGCAAAAGACAAACTGTGTCTGGACCAAATTTTTGGACATTTTCCAAAAATCATTGGGTGTGTGCAACATATTTGGTGGTGGAGCTTAACAATTCCCGTTCTAGTCTTTACCCTGAGGCCTGTTTAAAATAAGGTTTTGCTACCATCTATAAATAAAGTAATTTCGATTTTACCATGTCTTTATTCCTACACGTTTATATCAGGGCTCTCATGCTATAAAAAAAAAGTTTTTCCTTTGGCTTAGGTGCAGCACACGAGCCTTAAAGGTTCAGTGTTTAGAATTTAGTGACAACTAGTGGTGAAGTGTCATAATGCAGCTGAACACCCCTCACCTTTTATATTCTATTTTGCTTGTGTGGTTTTCTTTCTGAATATTTTTGAGCACGGCTAGAGGGAGCCTGTGACTCAAGAATTTGTATCTGCATGTAACTGTTGTGCACATGACAAATATTCTTAAAGATGGCTGATACATCAAAGGAACAAACCAAACTAGTGTCTTAATAATTTGTTCATCTAGTGAAACATCGGTAGAACAGACACAACTAAGTGGAGTATTTTTTTTATTCTTTTCCAACAGTTGTTACAGAAAATGGTTACAGAAAACATTTCATGCACTTTTTTTGTTTGGATGTGGTAAACTGGAGCTCCCAGAGTGAATCCACACCCCTTCAGCAGAAGACACATATATTCGTCCTCATTTAGAGCGATAGCATTTCTACCGTTTAAAGAATCTGCTCAAGAGGAGAAGAATCTGGACATTCTGCCGGGTTTGTTGAACATGTGGCTTTCCATAGAGGCGGCGATTCTTTTCTCGACCTCTGGTTCTTTTCGATAAATGGAAAGCAGCAGCGTTTCCGGACAGTCCCACATCTTACACAGGTCCTTGAACACCGCCTTGTGGAGGACATTGATTATATCTGGGGACGTGTCTAAGTCAATGTCCTGGACTTCGGCCCATGTTTTTTCAAACAGGTATTGAGTGAGGTGTATTGATTCGTCACAGAACAAGTTCACTTTGGACTTTGCAAACACTCGAGTGACGAACTGGTCAATGGCGAGATTGACATACATCTTTTGCGGGCTCTGCCCGTTCCGTTGCACTGTTGATCTCTGAGACCGGAGATCCTACGATGGGCTCAATCTCCATTAAAGCGGAGGTCACCCTCTTGGTGTAGTCACCGGCCTGTTTTGAGAACCACCAGTTCATCAATGGCAGGAAATTCATCACTCTCTCCTTTATGTCCGCGTACATCTTTCTGTGGGACTTAGGAACAGACACTTTCGTCACTTCAGCTGGACTCGCCACTAAAGGGTCAGTTGTGACGTACCTATAGAGGACATCGGTAAGGACGGGGGCGTTTGCAGGTGAAACTCTGTCCTTGGTCTCTGTCAGAAGCAGAGACTCCACACTATCCATCAGAGACTTGACTGACTCACTGCTCTGGACTTGGGTCTCCTTACTGAACTTCTTCCTGACTTGTGTCCCCATCTTGAGCATCGATGCTGTGGCCAAAAACTTTGCAAAAGCTTCTTGATCCTCTTGCCCACTCCTTTCCAAAACTTCTTTTGGCTCTTTGAGGATTTGGAGCCTCTACTCGAATCAGATGATCTGACGCTCTCCTCTTCACTAATGATCTGATAGATTTCATCTGCAGCAGCTTTAAACTCCAGAGAAGATTCAGATATCAGCCCACTCAGGTCAGATTCTGACATTTCGTCCACAAGGGGCTCGATGATGTCGCTCACCTCCTTCCCGATGATTTCCTGGACGGCCTCACTTGTCCTATAGTCACTGCTGCGGACTGATGATTCTGAGGATGATGCTCTGTCACTGTCTGAAGAGGTTGAGGTTGTTTTACCCCGAGGAAGCTTGTTTAAAAGATCAAATGTCTTTTGACTACGCAGTCTTGGCTTAGGCAGGCCCTCGATGTCACAAGCAGATTTCTTCAACACTTTGCAAAGACAACTGACCATTTTCTCGAGTTTGTTGGGTATGGTCTGGTGACACTGTGGCGGTCCAGCGGATTCTGTGCTGGTGGAGTTGGAATGCAGGCTGGCGTTGACCCTCTCTGTCACCTCCTCTGCAAACAACTCTGTGAATTGATCCAAACTCTCAGAGCTGGTTGAGCTGCCCGGTGCTAAACTTTGGCAGAGTGCGTCTTCCAGACTGGACAAGACCTTTTCTACAGTCACGGACATGCCGTCATATCCAAGAGTCGTTAGCAGTTTGGAGGACACAGTCGATGTCATGTTCATCACAAGTTCTGCCAACAGAAACTTTGTGGCATTGTTCGGTGCCCCTAATTTTAACTGCCTCCACTCGTCCGCAGTAAGCTTGGTGAAGACATCGTCAATGTGCGGCCGAATAGCTTTTATCTTCATTTCAACGAAAATGCAGAAATCTGCATATAACAATACAATAATAGTAGAATAAAATAAAGATTTATTTAACAAACTGCTTCCAGTTCTGTTTTGTATGTGAAAGCAGCTAAACACTCATACGAGTGTTTCAGACATGCACTGGAATCCAGACATTTTCCTGAAATCTTTCCAAGGGGCTGTGTTTGAGAAAGCAAATGTACTCGTCTGTTGTTCCAGACATTTTCTGGAACTTTTCCTCCCAGACCCCAAGTTAGTCCTTGTGAAAATACAGCTGGAAAAGATAGCGGGTGAGCGTGTTGATGACGTCTGTAACAGGCGACAGACGTAAAATTGGAACAATATAAATATCCCAGGATTAAAATGAGGAACCATACATGTAGAAAACACAAACGAAGTTGTAAACTTGGAAAGGAAGACAAGATTCAAGAGCATTTAGCAATAGGGGTCAACTTCGGTGTCTATGGGCTCATAAAAAAACCACGTCATCCGTCATGTCCTGCCTCCTGCTGCTCTACGCAGAGCCACCGCTCACCTGGATATTTTCAATAATGTTCTGATTTTTATATATGAAAAGTAAACTCCAGAAACTGTCCAGACAGTTAAAAAATATATCATTAAAAAATAGAATGTCTGATTTGTCACATCATCTCTTTCTGTAGGGTCTGGAAACGTGAAGTGTTTTATAACTGGACTATATCAGCAAATTAAAACCAAAAAAATCCCACAATTAGCATTTCGCTTGGCAGAATGATCCCCACAATAAATGGTTTGTATTTATATAGCGCTTTTTTAGTCTTGATGACAACTCAAAGCACTTTACAGTTCAGTTTCACATTCCCCCGTTCACAGACACATTCATACAGTGCATCTATGGGCAGCACTTTTCATTCCATGAGGGGCAATCTGGGGTTCAGCATCTTGCCCGAGAACATATCGGCATGCAGATGGGGAAGACTGGGATCGAGCCGCCAACCTTCTGGTTAGAGGACGACCGTTTTACTCCCTCAGCCACAGCCGTCCAAAGAGCACTGCATTCATTACTAGCCGAACAGAAGCCTTCTCTAATGACACCTACCTCATACTTGTCAAATATCTGGCGGTGGTGGAAGTAGGCATGAGAGAATATCCTATAGATGCGACGAGTTTAGAAAATATTAAACCATCCATCACTGACAATATGTCAGGAGAGCAAATGTTAAATCTTGTCTTTTAATGCTATGAAAGGGACAATGTTGTAAATATCTAAAGACATTTTCACTCAACTGCAAATTTGGGTTTGAACTAATTGTGATGCACGTTACTTTATTTTTGAGAGGAAGCTGCAGCTAATAATTCATCATTGAAGTCGTCAGATGTTTCATACGATGATATTCAATCAACTGTTAATCATGTGACCAAAAAACACTGATTGATCCTATTTGAAAACTACTTTGGTTTTTTAAATTTTTTAAATGATTATTTTACAATCAGAATAATTAGATTTTCTGTCCAGTTAAAGTATATTTGAGATTTTCCAGTGAGTGACGGGTTCAAAGTGGTTATGTGACCATGGTTATATGGATATGATGTATTCATCATCAGGTTTAATAAATGTCAGTATTAATGTTGACTTTGTACATTTTGCCTCTTTTATTTTTCAAGTTTAACTTTAAGTTTCACGTCAGTTTGTTTCCGTACATTCACACAAATGTTTGAAGATAAAGTGTGGATGTAACCTCAGTAATATAAAAACCACCAGTCTGAATAATAGGTCTTTTTATTAACAGACATTCAAGATTCAAGATTCAAGAGTTTATTGTCATATGCACAACGATAACATTAAGCAGTCGCTTGCAATGAAATGCTTGGGTCACTTATAACAATGCTCAATCAAAATTTAAAATTTAAAATAAAATATACATATCTAAAATATATATATATACACCTAAAGAAAAAGAAAAACAATAGTGCAAGTGTGTGCAATAGTGCAAATATGCAATGTGCAAATATGCTAAGGTGCAGAGTTATGACAGATTGGAGGAGTTTAAAAGTCTTATGGCCTGGGGGATGAAACTGTCTCTGAGTCTGGTGGTGCGGGCCCGGATGCTGCGGTACCGTCGGCCAGACGGCAGCAGGCAGAACAGTTTATGGCTGGGGTGAAAGGGATCTTTAATGATCCGGTTGGCCTTCTTCCTACACCGCTGGGTGTAGAGGTCCTCCATGGATGGTAGCTCCGTCCTGGTGATGTGCTGGGCAGACTTCACCACCCTCTGTAAAGCCTTACGGTTGAGGGCGGTGCAGCTGCCGTACCAGGCGGTGATGCAGCCAGTCAGGATGCTCTCTATGGTGCACCTGTAGAAGTTGCAGAGAATCCTGGCATCCATGTTGAGCCTCCGCAGCCTGCGGAGGAAGAAGAGCCGCTGTCTGGCCGTCTTCCTGATGGAGTCTGTGTGGTTGGTCCAGGTCAGGTCATCACTGATGTGGACCCCGAGGAACCTGAAGCTGCTGACTCCGCTCCACCGTAGTCCCGTTGATGGAGAGGGCGTGTTCTACGCCTTGTCTCTTCCTGTAGTCCACGATCAGCTCCTTTGTTTTGCTGACGTTGAGATGGAGGTTGTTGTCCTGGCACCAAGATGTCAGGGCTCTGACCTCCTCTCTGTAGGCGTTCTCATCGTCGCGGTGATCAGGCCTATGACGGTCGTGTCATCAGCAAACTTAATGATGGTGTTGAGCTGTGGGTGGCCACGCAGTCATGCGTGAACAGGAGTACAGGAGAGGACTGAGCACACAGCCTGGGGGGCACCGGTGTTTAGAGTCAGGGTGGAGGATGTGGTGCTGCCTATCCGCACCGCCTGTGGTCTGCCCGTCAGGAAGTTCAGAATCCAGTCACGGAGGCGATGTTGAGCCCAAGGTCTCTGAGCTTGGTGACGAGCTTCAGGGGCACGATGGTGTTGAATGCTGAACTGTAGTCAATGAACAGCATTCTCACATATGTGTCCCTCTGGTCCAGGTGGGAGAGGGCAGTGTGAAGGGTGAGGGAGATGGCATCTGCAGTCGACCTATTTGGCCTGTAGGCAAACTGAAGAGGGTCCAGAGACTCAGGGAGGAGGAGGTGATGAATGGTTTGACTAGCCGCTCAAAACACTTCATGATGGTGGAAGTGAGTGCTACTGGGTGGTGTCGTTCAGGCAGAGGATTTTTGTTTTTTGGGAACAGGGACAATGATGGTCTCCTTGAAACATGCGGGGACTACAGACTGGAGCAGTGACAGGTTGAAAATGTCTGTGAAAACATCTGCCAGCTGATCTGCACACACCTTGAGAGCTCGACCAGGAATGCCATCAGGTCCAGGTGCCTTACGTGTGTTGATCCGGTTAAGTGATCTCCACACATCTGCCCTGGATATTACTGGGGGGCAGCGGTCCTCCTGGGCCTCTTGGATCTCCACAGCCGGGGAGTTGCTCTCAAAGCATAAAAGGTGTTCAGATCCTCTGGGAGAGATGCAGACACTACATCCGCACTGCTGGTCTTTGCTTTGTAGTCAGAGATGGTTTTGAGTCCAGCCCACATGTCCCTTGTGTTGGAGCCCTTGTAGTGAGACTCCACCTTGTCCCTGTAATGTCTCTTGGCACTGCTAATAGCACTCCGGAGCGCGTACCTGGACTTCCTGTACTCCTCCAGATCCCCTGAGATGTAGGCATCAGTCCGTGCTTTGAGTTTTGATTTACATCATGTAAATGTCGAGAGTAACAAAATGTTGTAGTCCATTAAAAAAAAAAAAGTGGGTTGGACTGACAAGACTCCTCCCACAAAATAACTTAATGAGGGAGGGGGTAAAAGACGGGAGGTTGTGCTCAGATACTTAAATGTTGCCGATAGTCAGAACTTCCTCGTGGCATTTACTGGTCGAATGTTTAGATTGGTAGAAACCGGCGTACAGCAGCGTCGAGTCAAGGGAAGCGGAGTATCAGGCACATTTCACACGGTATTAAACGGGGGCATGTCACAAAGCAGGATCAGAGTTAGCCAAAAGCCTCCTACACACTCCGAGACGTCGCCTCGGAGACCGAGGAGACAGAACACCTGACTGCTAGTACACGTACGAAGCTAGAGAGAGAGAGAGAAAGGTTTTCTTTGTTCACTACCACACAAGCCACACACCTACAAAGTGTTTGAATAGCATTATTACGTGAGCCGGCTAATTTAGAGATCCGTTTCATGGGACACCCCCAAAAACAGGCTGGTAGGCAACACAAGCAAACAGAACAGAAGCAGACACAGAAAGTGAAGCACCATCAGAAAATATGACAGTGGATTAAGAGAAAGAGAGAGGGGGTTATATACAGAAGGGGGCTGTCAGTGTGTGTGCCTTCGTCAACAATACAGGTCACCATGGTTACGTAGTTTGGGTTTTTTTTGCAAATCCAGCTGCTTAAAGAAGAATAAAGACAAAGGAGAGGTGTTGGAGCGGAGATGTTTCCAGAGACACGGCCTGAATCTGAAGGAACAGAGAGTGAAACTGAAAATATGTCGTCCTGCAGAAGTGACTGAACTCTGCTCCCGCTCTTTAACTTCACGTCCTTTGAGAGAGACACAGGTGACAGGGGAGGAGGGACATGAACAGTGTTACTGGACAGGAGCCTTAATACACTGTAGTGTGTGTAATGTGTAGACATATATATTCGTGTGTGTGTGTGTGAATGCGTCTCCTCTGTAATGTGTAGATATTATGTTTCTACATCTCCTCCATGGCAGCAGCTGCATCTCAGGCCTCGCTCTCCCCGGCTGATGACGTGTTCTGCACCTCCTCCTCCAGGATGGGCACGATCAGGTTGTCCTTGGACATCAGGTCCAGCATGTGCTGTTGTAACAGCTCAGCTTAACACTGAGGGGGACAGAGCTTTAGAAATAAGAGTCTGAGACTCTGAAACAACCTGAGGAAATACAGCAGGCTGAGTCAGAAGCTTCCTTTAAATCCAAACTTCAAACGTGCTGTTATCGTACCACGATTTGATCTAATTCTAGTTTTTAAAGTGTGGTCATGATTACATTTCTGTCACCTGTAGTGTTTTTGTACTTTTACTCTTTCATAAGTGTGTTTTAATGTATTTTTACTTGTGTTTTTCATTTGTGAAGCACTTTGTAAGTTGGTTTTATTCCATTGAAAAGATTGTAACTTTTCTGGAAACTTTGAAAATGTGAATCTTACAACCTGTGCTGTTGTGAGCTGAATGTGACAGTTCCCAGAGCAACTATTCACTTTGAAATGTGATAACACAGATAAAAACTCTCAACAGCTCATCGTAGTGAAAAGCAGTAAATCCTGAAAGACCAACAACTTCTTCCTCAG
>NC_061485.1:3279753-3348116 GCF_022539355.2 Hippoglossus stenolepis
ACTTTTAAACCAGCTGTAGCCCTGGTGTATGGCACACACATTTTAATATATTTTAGTGTTTACCAAAGGACTAATGGATTCTTAATGCTCTTTTTGTGTATTTATGTATTGTTATGATGTGTATGGGTTGTGTGACTACTGTTTGCAAACCAAATGGCCCTCGGGGACAGTAAAGGCGACCTTAACCTTAACTTAACCTTCATTCTACTTTTTAGTTTTCATTCTTCTACAGGGAGTTTATTTTTCTTATTTTTACAGAGTTTTTCTTTATTTGTTCTGAGATGTGCTTTATAAATAAAGATGTGATTTATTAATATAAAATGCATCTATTTTATTTGACTTTAGTTGTTACTGTGTGTTGTGAATGAAGGATAACACCTCTGCCTCTTACTAGCTCCTCTTAACACCAAGTGTAGACAAAGGCGCTGTGAAATGCAGTAAATCTTGAAAAACTAACAACAACCTAACTTCAACTCCTCCCAGTCCAGGATATGTCTGTCTCCTCCCTTCACAGACGTGTCAGTGTAAGAACCAGTGAACAACAAGCTGTGAACTGTGGGAGATGAGTCACTGCAGGGAGTGAACGAGAGGGAGGAGCAGAGGTCTCGGCTTCTGCTCCCAGAGGAGTGAAACTGTTCACCAGTCTCTGGCAGCAGCTGAAATGAGCAACCCAAGAAATTCAACTGGACAGAGAAAGATTCTGCTATTCGATCTGTCTGCATCTACTGAAGGATCCGGTGACTACTGTCTGTGGACACAGCTACTGTATGAGCTGTGGTAACAACCACTGGGACAATGGGGATGAGAGAAAGGCTACAGCTGCCCTCTAGTGTGGACAGACCTTCACACCGAGGCCTGTCTGGGGAAAAACACCATGTTAGCTGATTTAGTGGAGGAGCTGAAGAAGACTGGACTCCAAGCTGCTCCTGCTGATCACTGCTATACTGGACCTGAAGATGTGGCCTGTGATGTACTTTGGGAGGGAACACTGAAAGCTCTCAAGTCCTGTTTGGTTTGTTTGGCCTCTTGTTAGCGAAAAACACCTCCAGCCTCATCTTCCAGTCAGCTCCATTGAAGAAGCACAAGCTGGTGGAGCCCTGGAGAAGCTCCAGGAGAACATCTGCTCGTCCGTGAGGAGTCATGAAGATATTCTGCCACCGTCCAGCAGTATCTGTTATCTCTGCTCTATGGATGAACATAAAGACCACGACACGAGTGTCAGCTGTAGCAGAAAGGACTGAGAGGCAGAAGGCTCGGGCCAGAGAGACAAACAATCCAGCAGGGACTCCCAGGACACAGAGAAAGATGTAGAAGCTGCTTCAACAGGAGGAGGTGGCCGTCAATGGCTCTGCTGAGCCAAAGCCAGTGGAGGACAGTGAGAGATCTTCACTGGGCTGATCCGTCTGCTGGAGAAAAAGCTCTGATGTGAAGCAGCAGATCAGATCCCAGCAGGAAACTGAAGTGAGTCGAGTCAGAGAGCTTTAAGGAGAGACTGGAGCAGGAGATCACTGAGCTGAAGAGGAAAGACCATGAACTGAAGCAGCTCTCACACACAGAGGATCACAACCAGTTTCTACAACTACCCCTCTGTCACTCATGAGCACTCACTGCTCATCCAGCATCAGAGATCCGTCCTCTGAGGTACTTTGAGGACGTGACATTAACTGTGTCACGATTCAGAGGTCGACTACAGGACATTCTGAGTGGGAACAGAGACAGAGATTTTACAGATTGTGTCTCAAGTGGATGTTTTACTGCCACAACCAGAGCCAGAGACCAGAGCTGACTTCAAATATTCACCCAGAAAAATCACACTGGATACAAACACAGCACACAGACATCTGTTATTATCTGAGGGAAACACAAAAGTAGCACATATGAGTGAAGATCAGTCTTATTCTAATCACCCAGACAGATTCACTGTTTGGCCTCAGGTCCTGAGTAGAGAGAGTCTGACTGGACGTTGTTACTGGGAGGTGGAGGTGGGGGTGGGGGGGACCGGAGCAGTTGATGTAGCAGTCACATACAAGAATATCAGCAGAGCAGGAGAATCACGTGAATGTAGATTTGGATCATATGATAAATCTTGGTCATTATATTGTCATGAAAACAGATATGAATTTTATTACAACAGCATCAAGACTCCAGTGTCAGATCCTCTGTCCTCCAGAGTAGGAGTGTACCTGGATCACCGTGCAGGTGTTCTGTCCTTCTACAGAGTCTCTGACACCATGACTCTCCTCCACAGAGTCCAGACCACATTCACTCAGCCTCTCTATGCTGGAGTTAGGGTTTATTATCCTGGAGACACAGTTGAGTTGTGTAAACTCAAATAGACTCAAGTCATTAAAAGCAGTGATTTAGATTCTGTGTTTTAAAATCTTTAACTTCTTTTGTCTCCATGTTTGTTGATCAAAGTTCGTCGTGGTGACGTTTCTGCTCCGCACAGAGATCAGCTATCAGTAAACACTGACCTTCCTTTATCACACATATTCAGTTCTCACTTTGTAAAGACGAAATCTATAATTACACTGACATGAATGTGTTTGAAAGATCTAATGTTACTGTTATTTTCTAAATCAATGTAGAAATCAGGTTGTGTGATGTTTTAGAACCTGTGTTGATCCTGATCCTCATCAGCCAGTGATTATTTGTTCTTTCTTTTCCCTTGAGATGAGTGAAACAAACTGATTGTGTGTCCATAGAAATCACTGAACAAGAGTCACTGAACAGACTTTACTGATGAAATGATCAACGAACTCAGAGTGTCAACATGTCCAACAGATGTATAAAGCAATACAAATGTAATGTGTGAAGAAGCTGAAAGTTGAAATAAAAAGAATAGATCCAGTCTGTTCTTTTGTCTTCATTCAGGATCTCATTCCAAGCTGATGGAGACAAAGTGAAACTCCTGTGAGAAGAATAACTGAGGCAGTTTCCTCACAAACTCTCCCACAAACCTCAGTTTTCATGTTCAGTCTCTGTCTTTGCATTTTCTGCACTAAGAACAGCTTCATCACAGACAAATGAGCAAGTTTTCTTCCACTGGCTGATTTCATGCAGATCTTGTTTGTGATCTCAGTGGATGAAAAGAGTTCGTCACACAGATTTAAAGAAGTGGAGAAATAATGGTTTGGTGGGAGTTTCCAGGTGACGTTGAGTTGAGTCCTGACTTCACACCATATAATGGAGAATATTGTGATGTTGTGGCCTTGAGGTCGTTCCGTTTATACGTGCTGTTGATTTTCATGAGGATGAAACCTCACAACGAGTTTGTCGTGTTGCTTCCAGTGTTTTCACGTCGTCACCTCACGGACAGACGCTCCTGGGGCGCCCAGTTTGAATCCAGACTTAGTCAAAACTTCTTGACACCAAATTTGTCGAGGGTTTAACCACAAACAAACTTTGCTGCTTGAAGAGGTTTCGTAATTTCTGCAGAGTTAAAGCAGTAAGCGGTAGAAACACTCAGGATCAGGTTCCTGGCGACGGATCGATTCTTTGCTCCGTCACAGACAAACTTCATCCAACTGTTTCAGAACAGAAAGAACTTTGTGTCACTTGTATTATATAGAAACAGTTTGAGCAGTTTATCACCTTTTTCTTTATTAGAAGCTGAACAGTTGTTGACAGCAGTTCCGCTTTGCTCTTTGTCATTTTCTTCTTCAGAACTCCAGCTAACTTTGCTGTAAGTCTGTATCATCATGACGAAGCGTGTGAACCGATGACACAGGAGCGTCTGGAGTTCTGCACAGAGACAAACACACACACAGATCACAGCTATGAAACTGCATCCTGATTCTTCACCATTCTGTCTGGTTGACACTTTAAAAGCTGCTTTCAAATATGCACTGAAATTTCCCGACATTTTCCAGTAAGAAAAATGTAAGAAAACTCAAATGTCAAGTGAATATGAGACCACATTTCCCAAGCTTTCCTGCCAGCCCTAGAAGCTGTCAAGAGTCCATGTGAGAATTACAGCAGGAAAACAGCTGCTGCTTGAAGTGGGCTATGTTGCTTACAGTGTGCCTGTGAAACTGGGAAGAACACAAATATCTCAGGATGAAGAGAGAGGAGCCTAGCACGTAGAAGGCGAAGGCGTCAACCGGAAAGTGGGGAGATCCAGAGCTTCCTGGTGCTGAGGGCCGGCCGCCGATGTGGATGAAGCTGTAAACAACACTGATCTTTCCACAGCAGTTTCTCCCACGTCATGTCGGCCTCCCTGCTGCTCTACAGGCTCACGCCCCTGCTGCTCTACAGGCTCCGCCCCTCGCCTGGATGTTCACACATGTTCCTGTTGTTGTGAGCAGTCGGACTCCCGACAACCTGCTGCTGCTGCTTCATGGGCAAAAGACAAACTGGCTGTCTGGACCAAATTTTCAGACATTTTCCCAGAGAAAAATGCGTGAGTGTGTGCAACATATTTGGTGGTGGAGCTTATCAATTCCCGTTCTGATGCTTTAACCTGAGGCCTGTTTAAAATAAGGTTTTGCCACCATCTATAAATAAAGTAATTTTCTATTTTTGTTACCATGTCTTTATTCGTACACGTTTATATCAGGACTCTCATGCTATAAAAAAAAAAGTTTTCCTTTGGCAAATTGCAGCACACACGAGCCTTAAAAGTTCAGTGTTTAGAATTTAGTGACAACTAGTGGTGAAGTGTCATAATGCAGCTAGACACCCCTCACCTTTATATTCTATTTTGCTTATGTAGTTTTCTTTCTGAATGTTTTGAGCACGGCTCAGAAGGGAGCCTGTGACAGAATTTGTATCTGCATGTAACTGTTGTGCACATGACAAATATTCTTAAAGATGGCTGATACATCAAAGAACAAACCAAACTAGTGTCTTAATAATTTGTTCATCTAGTGAAACATCCATAGAACAGACACAACTAAGTGGGTATTTTTAATTCTTTTTAACAGTTGTGACAGAAAATGGTTACAGAACATTTCATGCACTTTTTGTTTTGTTTGGATGTAGTGAAACTGGAGCTCCCAGAGTGAATCCACACCCCTTCAGCAGAAGACACGTATATTCGTCCTCATTTAGGCAATAGCATTTCTACCGTTTAAAGTCTGCTCAAGAGGAGAAGAATCTGGACATTCTGCCGGGTTTTTGGACATGTGGCTTTCCATAGGCGGCGATTCTTTTCTCGACCTCTGGTTCTTTTCCATAAATGGAAAGCAGCAGCGTTTCCGGACAGTCCCACATCTTACACAGGTCCTTGAACACCGCCTTGTGGAGGACATTGATTATATCTGGGGACATGTCTAAGTCAATGTCCTGGACTTCGGCCCATGTTTTTTCAAACAGGTATTGAGTGAGGTGTATTGATTCGTCACAGAACAAGTTCACTTTGGACTTTGCAAACACTCGAGTGACGAACTGGTCAATGACAGAGATTGACATACATCTTTGCTGGGCTCTGCCCGTTCCGTTGCACTGGCCGATCCTCTGAAACCGAGGATCTCACGATGAGCTCAATCTCCATTAGCGGAGAGTCACCCTCTTGGTATAATCCCCCGGCCTGTTTGAAACCACCAGTTCATCAATGGCAGGAAATTCATCCTCTCTCCCTTTATGTCCCGTACATCCGTTTGTGGGACTTGGGAACAGACACTTTTGTCACTTCAGCTGGACTTAGCCACTAAAGAGGTCAGTTGTGGCTGATACCTATAGAGGACATCGGTAGGACAGGGCTGCAGGTGAAACTCTGTCCTTGGTCTCTGTCAGAAGCAGAGACTCCACACTATCCATCAGAGACTTGACTCACTGCTCCTGGACTTGGGTCTCCTTACTGAACTTCTTCTGACTTGTGTCCCCATCTTGAGCATCGATGCTGTGGCCAAAAACTTTGCAAAAGCTTCTTGATCCTCTTCCCCACTCCTTTCAACACTTCTTGTGGCTCTTTGATTTGGGCCTCTACTCGAATCAGATGATCCTGACGCTCTCCTCTTCACTAATGATCTGATAGATTTCATCTGCAGCAGCTTTAAACTCAGAGAAGATTCAGATATCAGGCCACTCAAGTCAGATTCTGACATTCGTCCACAAGAGGGGGCTCGATGATGTCGCTCACCTCCTTCCCGATGATTTCCTGGACGGCCTCTTGTCCTATAGTCACTGCTGCGGACTGATGATTCCTGAGGATGTTAGGTCTGTCAAGGCCGAGAACTGCTTGATGAAGAGTCAGTGCTTGAAGAGGTTGGTTTCCCCCTAGGGAACTTCATTTATCAGCTCAAATGTCTTTCACTGCGTAGTTTCGGCTTGAACAGGCCCTCGATGTGTGGCAGATTTCTTCAACACTTTGCAAACACAATTGACCATTTTCTCAAGTTTGTTGGCTGTAGTCTGGTGACACTGTGGCAGTCTGGTGGAGCATCCGCTGGTGGAGCGTCCGGCTGGTGGAGCGTCCGCTGGTGGAGAGCGTCGCTGGTGGGCGTCCGTGGTGGAGGGAATGGCTGGTGGGCGTCCGCTGGTGGAGCACTCCAGACCGGCGGTAATTGACCTCTCTGTTATCTCCTCTGCAACCAACTCTGGTGGGTTGATCCAAACTCACAGACTTTTTAAGCTGCCGGTGCTAGAATTCTGGCGGAGGCGTCTCCCAGACTGGACTGGTCTCTCCGCCAGTAAGGGAAGGTACGTTGTGTCCATGTGCTGTGATCAGGTCTGAGGACACAGACAAGAGTCATGTTCAAGAAAAGTTCTGCCAACAGAAACCTTGTGATGTTGTCTGGTGTTTCCTGATTTTAACAGTTCCCACTGCTCTGCAGTCAACTTGCCCTATAAAGATCCTCAATCTGAATGCGGAGTGGTTTCGGCTGTCATGTAGAGGAAGCTCAATGCATCAGATGTATCATAGGTGAATGTCTGTACACAGTCTCCTCCATATCTGGGTTCAGGTCCTATTCGATCCGTTTCTTTCCACTTAGCGCTGCTGACCAGGTAGTACAAAACGCCCTTGATATGGGACATGAAGGTATCTTCTTCCAACCATAGTCCTTATAGACACATCAAACACATGATAAAGAACCAAAGACAATTTTAAAGATCTCAAATAATGTTGTAGATCAAAGCCACCAAAAAGATTGTGACTCTAATGGCCAGCCTCTTGTTCAAAGCATTGTTATTTTAAGGGCGTTTTTTCAGTCATGAATTGCGGACGATGTCAGGCCTCTTCTTCTTCTCTGTTTGGTTTTATTGCGTAGAGATGGCGTAGCCAACGTCAAGGTGCATTACCGCCTTCCACTGTGTGTTGAACCCCCGCACAAAATATTTATAGAAAGTCAATTAGGCACATGTAATGCTTCACTTTAATAAAGTGTGTTAGAAACGAGTAAAGCTCAAAGAGGAAAAGTGCAAAGCAGGAGAACTAGGCTTGAATAGTAGTTACCTTTGGAATAGGAGTATGTTCCATTAGCTGGGGAGACAGGATTGGACAAACTGATTTAATATGAGCTAGATAACTCTGATATACACTCCAACACAGAGGTTGTCACCCCGCCACTCAACTGAACAGAAGGAGAAGCTATCAAATATCAAGGGTAATAAGAGATACGCTACAGATAGGAAAGAAGAGAGTAGGATATTGACACACAGTAGAGAAGCGGTAATGCACCTTGGCGTTGGTTGTCACCTGCCAATAAAACCGAATAAAGAAGGAGAAGACTTGGGACTGGACTTTCTCTGGCGATCGTCTTTTCACACGTGAAGAACGCAGCAGGAGGTCCTGGGCTCAAACTCTTAAATTCAAGGAAGCACAACGAGAGACAGAAAGTAAATCTGGGCCGAGTTGTGTTCCTCTTGTACTTTCTTAAAATAAAAAACAGATCAGAATCCAGGAAGTGTGTGTTGTTGTGATGGGCACATGTTTGAGTAGAGTAGAGAAGCTGCTGTTAAACAAACCCACATTTCTTCACTTGAGTACTGGCAGAGAGGTCTGTGGATGAAGCTACTGTTGGTCCAGTGTGTGGAGTTGTTGCAGGAGTTGGTGGGTGTCCAGCACTCACTCTTTGTTGTTGTGCTTATTGTGTATGTGAAAGTTCAGTGTTCCAGGCTCCACGTCAAAACACTGTTTGTATCTACACTCTGAAATCCAAGGTTCAGGAATTTAAAAGAAATAAGCTAGGACCACTGGGCAGAGGGTACTGACACACACACACACACACACACACACACACACACACACACACACACCGAAAAGGCTCATGGGACCAAACTCGGCAGTTCTAATGAAGCAGACCCCCATTACCCCCTTCTCACACCCCTCTTTCCTGCCATGGTCCTCCTCACACACTGGCTGCTTTCACACCAAGAGGACAACTTCTGTGACTCATCTTCTTATTTTTTAATTCTTTTTAACAGTTGTGACAGAAAATGTTACAGAAAACATTTCATGCAGACTTTCTTTCATTGGATGTGGTAAACTGGAGCTCCCAGAGTGAATCCACACCCCTTCAGCAGAAGACAAGTATATTAGGTCCTCATTTAGAGGCGATAGCATTCACCGTTTAAAGAATCTGCTCAAGAGAGAAGAATCTGGACATTCTGCGGGTTTTTGGACATGTGGCTTTCCATAGGCATTATTTTCTGAAGCCTCCTGGTTCTTTTCGATAAATGGAAAGCAGCAGCGTTTCCCGGACAGTCCCACATCTTACACAGGTCACCAGACACCGCCTTGTGGAGGACATTGGGTATATCTGGGGACATGTCTGGTCAATGTCCTGGACTTAGTATGTTTTCAAACAGGTATTGAGTGAGGTGTATTGATTCGTCACAGAACAGTTTTCACGCTGGACTTTGCAAACACTCGAGTGACGAACTGGTCAATGACGAGATTGACATACATCTTTTGCGAGGGCTCTGCCGTTCCGTTTACAATGTTGATCTCTGAGACCGGAGATCCCTACGATGGGCTCAATCTCCATTAAAGCAGAGTCACCCTCTTGGTGTAGTCACCGGCCTGTTTGAGAACCACCAGTTCCATCAATGTGAAATTCATCACTCTCCTTTATGTCCGCGTACATCCGTTTGTGAGACTTAGGAACCAGACACTTTGTCACTTCAGCTGGACTCACCACTGAAAGGAGATAGTTGTAAGCCGTACCTATAGAGGACATCGGTAGGGCCAGGGCGTTTGCAGGTGAAACTCTGTCCTTGGTCTCTGTCAGAAGCAGAGACTCCACACTATCCATCAGAGACTTGACTGACTCACTGCTCTGGACTTTCCAGGTCTCACTTACTGAACTACAGCTTGTGTCCCCATCTTGAGAGCATGATGCTGTGGCCAAAAACTTGCAAAAGCTTCTTGATCCTCTACCTCCTTTCCAACACTTCTTGTGCTCTTTGAGTTGGAACCTCTCGAATCAAGATGATCTGACGCTCTCTCTTTACTAATTATCTGATAGATTTCATCTGCAGCTTTAAACTCCAGAGAGATTCAGATGTCAGCCCCTCCAGGTCAGATTCTGACATTTTCGTCCTGAGGGGCTGATGATGTCGCTCACCTCCTTCCCGATGATTTCCTGGACGGCCTCACTTGTCCTATAGTCACTGCTGCAGACCAGTGATTCTGAGGATGATGCTCTGTCACTGTCTGAAGAGGTTGAGGATGTTTACCCGAGGAAGCTTGTTTAAAAGATCAAATGTCCTTTGACTATGCAGTCTTGGCTTGAAACGAAGCCCTGGTCCTCCTATCGTTCTTCAACACTTTGCAGACAATGACCATTTTCGAGTTTGTTGGGTGTGGTCTGGTATTTACTGTGGCGGTCCAGCGGATTCTGTGCTGGTGGAGTTGGAATGCAGGCTGGCGTTGACCCTCTCTGTGTCACCTCCTCTGCTTAACTCTGTAGATTGATCCAAGCTCTCAGAGCTGGTTGAGCTGCCCAGTGCTAAACTTTGGCAAGTCGTCTCCAGGAGCCTAGACAAGACCTTTTCTACAGTCACGGACATGCCGTCATATCCAAGAGTCGTTGGCAGTTTGGAGGGGCCCAGTCGATGTCATGTTCATCACAAGTTCTGCCAACAGAAACTTTGTGGCATGTTCAGTGCCCTAATTTTTAACTGCCTCCTCGTCCATAGTAAGCTTGTTGAAGACATTATCAATGTGCGGCTGGACAAGCACGACTGTTATGTCAGGCCAGCTCCAATTCAGTAGATGTATCCATTGTGAAACTGAATCTTCTAAAACTCAGAAACTGGAAAATCGTATCTATTTATTTGCAAGTCTTACAGCTCTTCTGTAATTAATCCTCTTCTTAGTTTGGTTTGCTTAGGCGAGTGGCAACCAACATCTTAGGATATTACCACACCACTCATCAAAGGCATGTTAAGGAGTCATGTACTTGACCTTAGTCTAAGCCTTTAGTTGAAAGCCATGTGGTAATATGCACCTTGACCACCTTGTTGGTTCAACTAATTCTATTGCATTTATCACATGGTATCTTATTGCCCTATGGTAAATGCAAGAAAGAAATAATGAAGTATGCACCTTGACATTTGGTTGACTGACACCTACCAATAAACCGAACAAGAAGCGCAGATTTTATCTTCATTTCAATGAAAGTAAGAAATCTGCATATAATATCTATTAATAGTAGAATAAAATGAAGATTTATTGAACAAACTGCTTCAGTTCTGTTTTTGTATGTGAAAGCAGCTAAACACTCATACGAGTGTTTCAGACATACACTGGAATCCAGACATTTTCCTGGAAATCTTTCCAAGGGCTGTGTTTGAGAAAGCAAATGTACTGGTGTTGTTCCAGACATTTTCTGGAACTTTTCCTCCCAGACCCCAAGTTAGTCCTTGTGAAAATACAGCTGGAGAAGATAGCGGGTGGCGTGTTGATGGCGTCTGTAACAGGCGACAGGCGTAAAATTGGAACAATATAAATATCCCAGGATTAAAATGAGAACCATACATGTAAACACAAACGAAGTTGTAAACTTGGAAAAGAAAGACAAGATTCAGAGCATTTAGCAATAGGGGCCAACTTCGGTGTCTATGGGCTCATAAAAACCGTCATCCGTCATGTCCTGCCTCCTGCTGCTCTCATAGAGCAAACTCACCTGGATATTTTCAATAATATTTCACAGTCCCTGTTGCTGTTGTGAACACATCTGGCCTGAATAATATCCTGCTGTGTTTGCATATATGAAAAGTAAACTCAGAAACTGTCAGACCCAAGTTTGGGGATATCATTAAAAAATAGAATGTCTGATTTGTCATCATCTCTTTCTGTAGGGTCTGGAAACGTGAAATTGTTTTATAACTGGACTATATCAGCAAATTAAAACCAAAAAATCCCACAATTAACTTCGCTTGGCAGAATGATCCCCACAATAAATGGTTTGTATTTATATAGCGCTTTTTAGTCTTGATGACAACTCAAAGCGCTTTTACAGTTCAGTTTCACATTCCCCGTTCACAGACACATTCATACAGTGCATCTGGGCAGCACTTTTCATTCTATAGGGAGCAATCTGAGGTTCAGCATCTTGCCCAAGAACATATCGGCATGCAGATGGGAAGACTAGGATCGAGCCGCCAACCTTC
This sequence comes from Hippoglossus stenolepis, assembly GCF_022539355.2. Classification (NCBI taxonomy): domain Eukaryota; kingdom Metazoa; phylum Chordata; class Actinopteri; order Pleuronectiformes; family Pleuronectidae; genus Hippoglossus; species Hippoglossus stenolepis. The sequence goes on from NC_061485.1 coordinate 3,291,313, forward strand.
TGGTTAGAGACTGACCGTTTACTCCCTCAGCCACAGCCGTCCAAAACTGCATTCATTACTAGCCGAACAGAAGCCTTTTCTAATGACACCTACCTCATACTTGTCAAATATGAGAGAATATCCGATAGATGCGACAACAGACAGAGCCGAGTTTAGAAAATATTAAATCATCCATCATTGACAATATATCCAGGAGAGCAAATGTTAAATCTTGTCTTTTAATGCTATAGAAAGGGACAATGTTGTAAATATCTAAAGACATTTTCACTCAACTGCAAATTTGAGTTTGAACTAATTGTGATGCGTTACTTTATTTTTGAGAGAGCTGCAGCTATTAATTCATCATTGAAGTCGTCAGATGTTTCATGCGATGATATTCAATCAACTGGTAATCATGTGACCAAAAACACTGATTGATCTATTTAAAAACTACTTTGGTTTTAAATTTTTAAATGATTATTTTACAATCAGAATAATTAGATTTTCTGTCAGTTAAAGTATATTTTGAGATTTTCCAGTGAGTGACAGGTTCAAAGTGGTTTGTGACCATGGTTATATGTATATGATGTATTCATCATCCAGGTTTAATAAATGTCAGTATTAATGTTGACTTTGTACATTTGCCTCTTTTATTTTCAAGTTTAACTTTAGAAGTTTCTGCGTCAGTTTGTTTCCATTACACATTCACACAAATGTTTGGAGATAAAGTGTGGATGTAACCTCAGTAATATAAAAGCCACCAGTCTGAATAATAGGTCTTTTTATTAACAGACATCAAATATGACAGTAACAAATGTTGTAGTCCATTAAAAAAATTAGGTTGGACTGACAAGACTCCTCCCCACAAAATAACTTAATGAGGGAGGGGGTAAAAGACGGGGAGGTTGGTAACAGATACTTAGAAATGTTGCCGATAGTCAGAACTTCCTCGTGGCATTTACTGGTCAGATATTTGATTGGTAGAGTAAGGCATTTGGCAGCGTCCCAGTCGAGAGCGAGGTATCAGAGGCACATTTCACCTACATTATTAGCGAGGCATGTCACGAGCAGGATCAGAGGTTAGCCAAAAGCCTCTACCACTCAGGCATCTGTGGGCAGAGAGACAGAACACCTGACTGCTAGTACAATCTGACTAGAGAGAGAGAGAGAAAGGTTGTCTTTGTTCTACCACACAAGCACACACCTACAAAGTGTTTGAATAACATTAATAAATGAGCGGCTAATTTGAGATCCGTTTCATAGGACACCCCCAAAAACAGGCTGTTAGGCAACACAAGCAAACAGAACAGAAGCAGATACAGAAAGTGACACCATCTGAAAATATGACAGTGGATTAAGAGAAAGAGAGGGGTTATACAGAAGGGGGCTGTCGGGTGTGTGCCTTCGTCAGCAATACAGGTCACCATGGTTACGTAGTTTGGTTTTTGCAAATCCAGCTGCTTAAAGAACAATAAAGACAGAGGAGAGGTGTTGGAGCGGAGATGTTTTCAGAGACACGGCCTGAATCTGAAGGAACAGAGAGGTGAAACTGAAAATATGTCGTCCTGCAGTGACTGAACTCTGCTCCGCTCTTCTTCACGTCCTTTGAGATAGACACAGGTGACGGGGGAGGGAGGGACATGAACAGTGTTGCTGGACAGGAGCCTTAATACACTGCAGTGTGTGTAATGTGTACACATATATATTCGTGTGTGTGTGTGTGAATGCGTCTCCTCTGTGTGTGTAGATATTTTGTTTTCACCGTCTCACTTATGGCCTTGGCTGCATGTCAGGCCTCGCTCTCCCCGGCTGATGACGTGTTCTGCACCTCCTCCTCCAGGATAGGTGATCAGGTTGTCCTTGGACATCAGGTCCAGCATGTGCTGTTGTAACAGCTCAGCAACTTACTAAGGGGGACAGAGTTTTAGAAATAGAGTCTGAGACTCTGAAACAACCTGAGGAAATATAGCAGGCTGAGTCAGAAGCTTCCTTTAAATCCAACCTTCAAACGTACTGTTATAGGTACCACGATTTGATCTAATTCTAGTTTTAAAGTGTGGTCATGATTACATTTCTACATCACCTATAGTGTTTTTATACTTTTACTCTTTCATACGTGTGTTTTAATGTATTTTTACTTGTGTTTTCATTTGTGAAGCCCTTTGTAAAGTTGTTTTTATTCCATTGAAAAGATTCGTTAACTTTTCTGGAAACTTTGAAAAATGTGAATCTTACAGCCTGTGCTGTGTGAGCTGAATGTGACAGTTCCCAGAGCAACTATTCACTTTGGAAATGTGATAACACAGATAAGCTCTCCAACAGCTCATCGTAGTGAAAAGCAGTAAATCCTGAAACACCAACAACTATCCCCCGTCAAACACAACCAGCTCACTCCAGTCAGGATGTGTCTGTGTCTCCTCCCTTCACAGGCGTGTAGGACCCAGTGAACAACAAGCTGTGAATTCTTGGGAGATGATGAGTCACTGCAGGGGAGTGAACGAGAGGGGAGGAGCAGAGATCTATTCTGCTCAGAGTGAAACTGTTCTACCCAGTCACTGGCACCAGCTGAGGCTAACCTTAAGAAGAAAAATCAACTGGACAGAGAAAGATTCTGCTGTTCGGTCTGTCTGGATCTACTGAAGGATCCGGTGACTACTGTCTGTAGACACAGCTACTGTATATGAGCTGTATTAACACCCACTGGGACAAGGAGGAGAGGAAGCTACAGCTGCTCCCTCCAGTGTAGACAGACCTTCCCACACCGAGGCCTGTCCTGGAAAAGCACCATGTTGGCTGATTTAGTGGAGGAGCTGAAGACTGGACTCCAAGCTGCTCCTGCTGATCACTGCTATGCTGGACCTGAAGATGTGGCCTGTATTGATTTCTGCACTGGGAGAAAGGCGACTCTCAAGTCCTGTTTGGTTTTGTTTAGCCTCTTATTATGAAAAACACCTCCAGCCTCATCTTCAGTCAGCTCCATTGAAACACAAGCTGGTGGAGCCCTCGGAAGAAGCTCCAGAACATCACTCTCATCACAATGAGGTGATAAAGATGTTCTGCCACTGATCAACAGTGTATCTGTTATCTCACTCTATGGATAGACACAGAACCGGCACGGAGTGTCAGCTGCAGAAAGGACTGGGGGGGGCAGAGAGCTCGGGCTGAGGGAGACAAACAATCCAGCAGAGTCAGGACACAGAAAGATGTGAAGCTGCTTCAACAGGAGGAGGGGGCCGTCAATGGCTCTGCTGATAAAGCAGTGGAGGACAGTGAGAAGTCTTCACTGAGCTGATCCGTCTGCTGGAGAAAGAAGCTCTGATGTGAAGCAGCAGATCAGATCCCAGCAGGAAACTGAAGTGAGTCGAGTCAGAGAGCTTCAGGAGACTGGGCAGGAGATCACTGAGCTGAAGAGGAAGGGCCGCGGAACTGAAGCAGCTCTCAGACACAGAGGATCACAACCAGGTTCTACAACTACCTCATATGCCACTCAGTGAATCCTACACCTCATCCAACATCAGGATCCGTCCTCTGAGGTACTTTGAGACGTGACAGCAACTGTGTCACGGAGTCAGAGGTCGACTACAGGACATTCTGAGTGAGACAGAGACAGAATTTACAGATTGTGTCTCAGTGGTCATTTTACTGCCACAACCAGAGCCAGAGACCAGAGCTGACTTCTTAAATGTTCACAGGAAATCACACTGGATCAAACACAGCACACAGACATCTGTTATTATCTGAAACACAAAAGTATACATATGAGTGAAGATCAGTCTTATTCTAATCACCCAGACAGATTCACTCATTGGCGTCAGGTCCTGAGTGGAGAGAGTCACAGGCTGGGACGTTGTTGCTGGGAGGTGAAGGTGGGGTGAGAGCAGTTGGTGTAGCAGTCACAAACAAGAATATCAGCAGAGCAGGGAGACTCACATGAATGTAGATTTGGATTCAATGATAAATCTTGGATGTTGGTTTGTCATGAAACAGTTATACTTTTATTACAGCATCAAAGACTCCAGTGTCAGGTCCTCCGGTCCTCCAGGTAGGTGTGCTGGATCACAGTGCAGGTGTTCTGTCCTTCTACAAGTCTCTGACACCATGACTCTCCCTCCACCAAGTCCAGACCCATTCACTCAGCCTCTCTGCTGGAGTTACGTGGTTATGGATCACATTTGAGTTCTATGAGAAACTCAAAAGAATGAATTTCAGAACATTAAAAACGTGATTTAGATTCTGTGTTTAAATCTTTAACTTCTTTTGTCTCATGTTTGATGATCAAAGTTAAAGTGAAGTAGTGAGTGACGTTTCTGCTCTGCACAGAGAGATCAGCTGTCAATCAAACACTGACCTTCCTTTATCACACATATTCAGTTCTCTCTTTGTAAAGACAAAGAAATCTATAATTACACTGACATGAATGTGTTTGAATGAATAATGTTGCTGTTGTTTTCTAAATCAGTAGAAATCAGGTTGTGTGATGTTTTAGAAACTGTGTCCAGTCCTGATCCTCATCAATGAGCTGATTAGCTTTGTTCTTTTCTTTTTACATGTGAGATGGAGGTGAAACAAACTGATTGTCCATGAAATCACTGAACAAGAGTCACTGAACAGACTTTTACTGATGAAATGATCAATGAACTCAGGGCGTCAACATGTCCAACAGATCAACTGCACTTTATTTCAGGCATTAATATGTTTATTAATCTAATTAATACGGTATAACATTATTAAGTGTAATGTACCTTCCAGACATTCTGTGTTGCCCAGATACCAAAGACCATTATATCCTTTAGTCATTTGCAAAGCATGGACCGTGCAGGAGCTTCTCCAAACTCATGAGTGACTGTTCAGGTGCCAGTGGCTCCATTTGGATTCATGTATGACAGATTTGAATTGAAATCGCTAAGGATTTAAGTTCCTTTCCTTAATTATTTCTTTTTCTTTTAATTTTGTTGGGATTTTAATAAAGTTATTAAAGAAATTCATTTTTTTGTATTTTTAATTATTTCACATGTGTTCAGAGTATTTAAACATTTCATTCACACAGTACATGACACTTCTTTAAATATTGTGTTACTCTACCAAACAACTTTTAAACTTCATAATAAAACCACGTGATGTATTTAGAGTGAATAATTAGTGCAACAGTCTTTTATTTGTCTCTATAGAAAAGTGAAGACCTCTCAGACAGAACAGAACTCTGCTGCCAAGTTCTGGCAGAGTCAACGAGTTGGAACACGTCAGCCTGGTTTTAGCCCTCTTTACACTGACTCTCAGTTTCCCTAACCAGTTAAGAAGCTTCTTTAAATGACTTGTAAAACTCTCAATGCTCCGGCTGCTCAGTTTATCACAGATCTTTAATCCTTGAGATCCTCTGTGAGGAGACTTTGAACGAATCCAGATTCTCAGCTAAACACCTAAGACAGAGTTTTAGAAATAAGGTTCAGAGACTGTGGAACAACCTGCCTGAGGAAATGCAGCCGGCTGAGTCGGTGACTTCCTTTAAATCAAAACCTAAAACCTACTTTTATCAAGCATTCCATGATTTTACCTAATTCTAGTTTTATTATTTTAATGTGTGGTCATGTATTATTTCTGTCATCTTTAAGATCATTGTCCCCTCAAATGGTGGACTTTTAAACCAGCTGTAGCCCTGGTGCATAGCACACACACATTTTTAATATATTTTTAGTGTTGGGACATGGTATTTATGTGAACAACAGTTCGGCCTACATGTGTAGTCAAAATCCTAGGCCACATGTCTTTGTTCTGGGGAAAACCAGAGCAGGGTCTCCCCAAGTGTAGCGTCACACAGAGGTGTGGAAACAGCTTCAACTCCTATTGGTCACTCTGGGCCCCATGACCTGTGAGGTCACCAGGCCAATATAAGGCCAGTATCTCCTACCCTTTCTTCATTCTCTTTCCAGACACCTCTTCGAAGGCACACACTTCTCTTTCCGCCATCTCTCGAGAGGAGAAGGGTGTCCAGCCTCTTTCCGATTCCTCTTTTCCACGAATCCTCTCTCTCAGAGGAGAAGGAGTGGCGAGTCCAACTCACTCTTTCAACTCAAATCAACTTCATGGAGGAGAGGTGCAGCTTGCAGCACATCTCAACAAAACCTCCTCCCAATTCTAGCTTTATCAACCTTCCAAGCAGCGACGCGATGTCCTGCCGGAGAACTTCGAACAGCCACTGGACAGCCCAACAGAACCACAAAGGCAGGAGCCACAAAACCAGCAAGGCAAACTTACAGAACTTGAACAGCATAGCAACTCTTTCCCTTTCCCGTGAATGAGTAACACAACTTGAGGCTTAGTAATTACTAGCTAACCAAAGACTGTTTATTCGATTCCGTGTGATGTTTTATAAAGTTTGATTTGTGTTGTTGTATTCTTTGGTTACAAGTTTATTTTGAAAGTTAATGTTAGTTTGTTATGCTCTTCACAGTCTTTCTTTGCATTTACTGTACCTCTTCCCTGCCTAACTTGGCACCAACACACACAGAGAGACGCATATCGCAGCACCTATCTCTCTGACCCCCGCTTTACATGTGTGTGTTCCAAAGGGGGAGTCCGTTATCTTTAGAGTGGCCAGCCGCCATTTTTGGAAGCACGGGCTCCACAGACAAACACACACACATACTCAGATACATATCTTTATTTAGTAAGTACACTGTTAGTAATTTGTGTTTTTGCTATTATATTCATAATAAATGTTTTTTTCCACAATGCACACCATTAATGTTGCACTTAAGTGAATTTGCTTAACCTCTACACTGTCAAGAACTCTGTCCTTCAACTTAGCTAACTATCTATATGGTAATTTTGGTTGTAGTTATTAATTTATTATTCAAACTCAGAGTTCAAATTTGTAGTTAGTACTTTATGAGACTTAATCAATAAATTGGCTATCTTTCCCTTTCCTTTAGAAGGGTGATGCCCGAGTAACTTTAATCAGTCAAAGTTATTATTTAATATTAATATTTTAAATACATTTAATGGTATCACGTTGTCATTGTTACTGTATTAGTAGTTTGGACTAGCTGGATTCTTAGTGCTCTTTTTATGTATTTATGTATTGTTATGATGTGTATGGGTTCTGTGTGACTACTGTTTGCAAACCAAATGGCCCCTCGGGGACAGGAAAGACGACCTTAACCTTAATAACATTTATTATGCTTTTTGGTACTTTTGTTCTTTAACATGAGTGAGTTTTTATTTTTACGAGTTTTTCTTTATTTGTTCTGAATATTAGCATAAATAAAAGTGATTATTCTTAATAAATGCATCTCGCAGTTTGACTTTAATTATTTACTGTGTGTTGTGAATGAAGGAGAACACACTCTGCCTCTCACTGAAAGCTCCTCTTAACACCAAGTGTGAACAGGCCGCTATGGAAGTGCAGTATCTGTTTCCCTGCTCTTCATCTTCCTCAAACACAACCAGCTCCTCCCAGTCAGAGGTCATGTCTGTGTCTCCTCCCTTCACAGGTGTGTAAGTGTAGAGACAAGTGAACAACAAGCTGTGAACTGTGGGAGATGAGTCACTGCAGGAGTGAGTGAGGAGGGGAGGAGCAGAGATCTGTTTCTGTTCAGAGGAGTGAACCTGTTCTACAGTCTCTGGCAGCAGCTGAAATGGCGCAGCCAAGAAATTCAACTGTACAGAGAAAGATTCTGCTGTTCGATCTGTCTGCATCTGCTGAAGGATCCAAGTGGCTGTCTGTGGACACAGCTACTGTATGAGCTGTATTAACACCCACTGGGACAATGGGGAGAGAGAGGAAGCTACAGCTGCCCTCAGTGTGAACCAGACCTTCACACGAGGCCTGTCACAGGAAAAACTTACCATGTTAGCTGATTTAGTGGAGGAGCTGAAGAGAGAGACTGGACTCAGCTGCTCCTGCTGATCACTGCTATGCTGGACCTGGTACAGCCTGTGATTTCTGCACTGGGAAAAACTTCAAGCTCTCTCAGTCCTGTTTAGTTTGGCCTCTTATTGTGAAAAACACCTCAAGCCTCATCTTCCAGTCAGCTCCATTTAAGAAGCACAAGCTGGTGGAGCCCTCGGAGAAACTCCAGGAGAACATACTGCTCCTCGTCACGATGAGGTGATGAAGATGTTCTGCCACTGATCAGCAGTGTATCTGTTATCTCTGCTCTGTGGATGAACATAAAGACCACGACACAGTGTCAGCTGCAGCAGAAAGGACTGAGAGGCAGAAGAGCTCGAGGCTGAGGAGACAAACAATCCAGCAGAGTCCAGGACACAGAGAAAGATGTGAAGCTGCTTCAACAGGAGGAGGAGGCCGTCAATGGCTCTGCTGATAAAGCAGTGGAGGACAGTGAGAAGATCTTCACTGAGCTGATCCGTCTGCTGGAAAAGCTCGATGTAGGCAGCAGATGGATCCCAGCAGAGCTAAGTGAGTCCGAGTCAGAGGCTTCAGGAGACTTGGAGCAGGAAGTCACTGAGCTGAAGAGGAAAGACCATGAACCTGAAGCAGCTCTCAGACACAGAGGATCACACCCAGTTTCTACACAACTACCCTCACTGTCACACTCAGTGAATCTACACACTCATCAGCATCAGGATCCGTCCTCCTGAGGTACTTTGAGGACGTGACGGCAACTGTGTCACAGGTCGGAGTCGACTACAGGACATTCTGAGTGAGACAGAGACAGGGTTACACAGATTGTGTCTCAAGTGGATGTTTTACTGCCACAACCAGAGCCAGAAGACCAGAGCTGACTTCTTCCAAGATATTCACAGAAAATCACACTGGATCCAAACACAGCACACAGGCGTCTGCTATTATCTGAAACAGAAAGTAACATTTATAGAAGAGAAGATCAGTCTTATTCTAATCACCCAGACAGATTCACTGTTTGGCCTCAGGATCCCTAAGTAAGAGAGAGTCTGACTGGACGTTGTTACTGGGAGGTGGAGGTGGAGGTGGGGGACAGCAGTTGGTGTAGCAGTCACATCCAAGAATATCAACAGAGCAGAAACTCAGGTGAATGTGGTTGATTCAATGATAAATCTTGGTCAGTATCTTGTCATGAAAACAGTTATAACTTTTATTACATCAGCATCAAGACTCAGTGTCAGGTCCTCCTGTCCTCCAGGTAGGAGTGGCGCCTGGATCACCGTGCAGGTGTTCTGTCCTTCTACAGAGTCTCTGACACCATGGCTCGCCTCCACAGGAGTCCAGTCCACATTCACTCAACTCTCTATGCTGGAGTTAGGGTTTATTATCCTGGGAGACACAGCTGAGTTCTGTAAACTCAAATAGACTCGAGTCATTAAAACAGTGATTTAGATTCTGCGTTTAAATGTGACTCTATTGTCTCCATGTTTGTTGATCAAAGTTAAGTAAGTGGTAGCGTTTCTGCTCCCTTTCAGAGATCAGCTGTCAATCAAACACTGACCTTCCTTTATCACACATATTTAGTTCTCACTTTGTAAGGAACTAGAAATCTATAATTACATGACATGAATGTGTTTTGAAGATCTAATGTTGCTGTTGTTTTCTAAATCAATGTAGAAATCAGGTTGTGTGATGTTTTAGAACCTGTATCAATCCTGATCCTCATCAATGAGCTGATTATTTGTTCTTGTCTTTTCCACATGTGAGATGGAGGTGAAACAAACTGATTGTGTGTCCATGAAATCACTGAACAAGTCACTGAACAGACTTTACTGATGAAACCAGTCAATGAACTCAGAGCAACATTATCCAACACATCAACTACCTCTGGTTGGATTTACAGCATCAGTGTTACGGGATGTTTGGTCACATTGTAAATGTGGAACCTGTTTTATCCACGGCTCATCTCTGTAAAGTGTGAATCCTCGTCCTCATTGTATTTACATATTTAGTGAACGGGCATATTTATCTGCTGCTGCGTAGGTTTCTGTTCTTTTTGATTTTCGCAGTCTGAACTGTAGTTCCATTGGAAGTGTCTAGTCCAGTCCCTCTAAGGTTTGTTCTGCAGCTCTCATCACATGTGTTTCTTATACATGTCTATATACGTACCCAAATCTCTTATATATGCATAAAGCAATAAAAATGTAATGTGTGAAGAAGCTGAAAGTTGAGCAAAAGAATTGAAATCAGTCTGTAAATTGTTTGTTGCTGGTTGTTCTTGGGAGCTGAGAAAGGAGGAGACTCATGTATCCTGTGCGACTGGAGGTTTCTCTAGGCGGGAGTCGTAACATGGGTGGGAATTCGTCAGTTCTTTTTGGGTGCATTTTCGTTTCATTCGATAAGTGGTGGCAGATAATACATGTGTTCTTCTGGTTGCCAGTTTTTTTTGTTCATATTGATAGGATGGAGTTTCAATTGAATGATTGTGCCACAGATCCCTCTGTAAAAAAGTGGGATAAATGTAAAAAAGCAGATTTATGGATTGTGGCCGATTCTTTTAAATTACCATTTTGCTAAATCAAAAAAGAAAGCTGATTTTAAATGAATGTTGGTTAAAAAACTAGGGAGAAGAGTGTGTTTCCTGAGTGTCATATGGCTAGGGGGAGATGTGGAGGACAAGTGATGCCCCACGTTCCCACCTCACATGGATCCCATCATTAAGGCTGGCATGACGGCCGAGGAGCTCCACTTGGTGCCCCGTATTAAGGAGGTGGAGCTGAGGAACAAAGAGTTGGAGAGGGAACCCCCATTTGCGTCTGCCACCCCCATTCGGGTAACATCACCCACCCTCTTCCATCAGGATAGCTTTGATGTCAGCAGACATTGTGGCACTTGTTCCTCCGTTTAGAGAAACAGAGGTTGATTCCTACTTTTGTGCATTTGAAGCGTGTGCATCTGCTTCACGCTGGCCTAAGGATGTTTGGCCAATATTGTTGCAATGCAAATTAGTAGGTAAAGTGCAGGAAGTCTGTAATAGTCTTACTCTAGACCAGAGCCTGGGTGTGGTGGTAAAATCTACCGTTCTTCGTGAATTAGTTCCTATGGGGCTTATCGCCACAATTTTAGGAACTCTAGAAGAACTGTCAACCAAAGTTATGAGTGAGTTTTGCACGTGAAAGAGCAGATTATTTGATAAATGGTGTCAGGCTACTGAAACTAAGAGTTTTGTTCAGTTGCGTGAACTTGGTAGCTTCTTGAGGAGTTTAAGAAATGCTTGTCGGAAAATATTGTGTTGTACAAAGTGTCGAGCCTTATCGCAAGCAGCAGTGTTGGCGATGGTGCCTTGACGCATTAGAATGTGTTTTCCTCATCTGTGTCCCGTGATAGGCAGTTGTATGTGAAAGACAAAAATCACCCTTGAGTCCCAGGCGCCAGTTTCGTGATAAGGCGTGCTTGTTTCTGCCATGAAAGTGGACATTTTAGCGCTGATTGTCTGGTGTTGAAGAAGGACCAGATTAAGGGTCAGAGTCCCCTCCACTATCAGGCTGATTCAAACAGTGCCTAGGTAGCTCCAATGGTAGCTCCAGATAGAACAGGAGGACGAAATTGGCCTTTGACTTTAAACCGTTCGTCTCAGATGGTTATGTGTTTATGCCCGAGGGGTGGAGCTAGCCCTGTGCCCGTTAAAATATTACGAGGATACGGTGCGAAACATTCTCTCATTCGTGCTGGTGTGCTACCCTTTTCAAGCAAACGTCCTGTGGCTCAGATATGTGTTGGGACATGGTTTTGTGAAACACAGTTCGGGCCTACATGGGTAGTCAAGCCTGAAGCCGCATGTCCTTTGTTCTGGGAGAAAACCAGAGCCTCAGGGAACTCAGTCTCCCAGAGGGGCCTCAACGTCACACAGAGGTGTGAAAACCCACCAGAGACACAAGGGTCAACTCTATTGGTCACTCTGGAGCCCATGACCTGGAGTCACCAGGCCAATATAAGTGAGTCTCCCCTTTCTTCAATCTCTTTCCATGCGACCCGTCGAGGAGAAGTTTAGCTTCTCCAGCTCACATCTTTCTCTTTCCATTCACGTCTTGAGAGGAGCGCACGCTCCTTCCACGAATCCTCTCAGGAGAAGAGGCGGCGGTCCAGCTCACTCTTTCAACTCAAATCAACTTCATGGAGGAGAGTTGCAGCTTCCAGCTCATCTCACCAGAAACCTCCTCACAATCCAAGCTCTACCAACCTCACAAGCTGCGACGTGTTGTCCTGCAGGAGAACTTCAAACAGCAACTAGGCTACACAGCCAACAGAACCACGAAGGCAGGAGCCACAAACCAGCAAGACGACTTCACAGAACTGCGAACTGCAGAGCAACTCTTTTTCCCCTTTCCACAGACAGGTAACACAACTGGGCTTAATAATTATACTAGGCTAAGCAAGACTGTTTATTCGATTCTGTGTGATGTTTATAAGTTTGATTTGTGTTGCTGTGATATTGTGGTTACAAGTTATTTGAAAGATTAATGTGAATTATACTCTTCAGTCTTTCCTTGCATGCATCTAGTAACTTTCTCTAATTTGGCACACACGACACACGCATATACAAACGCACCTAATCTCTCTGACCCCGCCACATGTCGTAAACATTCCCAATAGGGGAAAGAGGTGTTATCTTAGTGGCCGCCGACATTTTGGAAGAATTGACTCACACAGACACGCACACATGCATACTCACATACCTATCTTTGTTTAGTAAGTACACACGTTAGTAATTTATGTTTTATACTTCTTATATTCACTTATCATCTTTTCTTCTAAATGTTTGCATTTAATGTCTTTGCATAGGTGGTCACCCAGCCTCTACCTATGTCAAGAACTCTATATCCTTCAACAACTAACCCCTTCTCTATGGTAATTTTGGTTATAGTTATTAATTTACAATTAATCAGAGTTCAATATTATTTGGGAACCAATCAATAGAATTGCTATCTTTCCATGCCCGAAGGTACATTTGAGTAACTAATCATTAAAGTTATTAATATTATGTTTTTATTAATATTCCAATATTTTATTTTAATAAACGTATTGAATAAAACTGGCTAGTATCGTTAAATACATTATTGCACAACATAATGGTGCGTGTGAGGCAGAGTACAGTTGGCAAAAATTCGCCAATTATGCAATATTAATTAAAATTTTAATTAAATTTTTTTTCATTTTTATTAGCATGAAATAAGTAGAATGTTAAACTTTCAGTCAAGCCAAAGGGATTTGAATTCAATTCCACTAGTCTGCCACCAGGTAGACATTCAGCAATATTTACAAACAAGTGCATTGTGGTGAAATTTAATTTATTCATAAATTAAATGTTTATTAATAATTAATTATTCATAACTACCACTTTAAGTCTGATAATTATTATGCTAAAGATTGCTATCGTTGCTAATAACTCCAGTTGAATATTCTTTGTTAAAATTTTAAAATTTACGTTAAACATTTGAATATCACATATTCAATGTTAACTGGTCAAGCTGTGAAATTTCCTGTAACTGTTAAGTGCTTTTTGAATTAAGACATAGCGTGCCACCATCCTATGTAACAGAGCTTGTGCCTGGCTGTTACTGCAAGCATTTCAGCTGAAGTTGGATAAAGAGAACCTGAGAAAGAGCCACAGCGTGGCCAGCCCTGTGAATTTATAGAACCTAACTGTTACTGCCCTGCATATCAGTTAGTGTGATTAAACATTTTGGTAATCTGATTCACCCACCCACTTAGTTTTGGTTAGGCTAGTGTACGATCAATCCACACTACAAGGTGTCTGCCAGTGCAACACCAAAGCCAACCACACTGCTTTGTCGATTTATAAACTTTTTGAATCTAATCTTTCAATTTCAGACAAACAATGAACCCTGTGTAGAACAGTTTGTTTCTTCCCTAGCACGAGTCTGACCCTGGCTATCCTGAATTATCCAAGCGGCGATAATGCAGCAGGAAGTTGATATCTCCTCCAGGAATGGTTTGCTGTGCCTAAGCTCCAGTGCGTGGAGTTCTCCATCCTTGTTAGTACCAAAATCAGATCAAAGTTTCGATTTTTGTAATGACTTTAGAAGGCTTAATGCTATCACCGAACCAGATTTTTAATTATTTCATGTGTTCAGAGTATTTAAACATTTCATTCACACAGTACATGACAGTTCTTTAAATATTGTGTTACTCTGCAAACAACTTTAAACTTCATAATAAAACCAGGTGTATTTAGGTGAATAATTAGTGCAACAGTCTTTTTATTTGTCTCTATAGAAAAGTGAGAGCCTCCTCAGACAGAACAGAACTCTGCTGCCAGGATTCTAACCAGAGTCAACAGGTTGGAACAAATCAGCCTGGTTTAACCTCTTTACACTGACTCTCAGTTTCTAACTTGATTGAAGCTTCTTTAAATGACTTGTAAAACTCTCAATGCTCTGACTGCTCAGTTTATCACAGATCTTTAATCCTTGAGATCCTCTGGCAGGAGACTTTGAACTGATCCAGATTCTCAGCTTACTAAGACAGAGTTTTAGAAATAAGGTTTAGAGACTGTGGAAAAACCTGCCTGAGAAATGCAGCCGCTGAGTCGGTAACTTCCTTTAAATCAAAACCTAAAACCTCCCTTTTATCAAAGCACATTCCATGATTTTACCTAATTCTAGTTTGTATTGTAATGTGTGGTCATGCTTCAATTTCTGTCATCTTTAAGATCATTGTCCCTCAATGATCGGACTTTTAAACCAGCTGTAGCCACAGTGTATGGCACACACACACATTTTAATATATTTTAGTATTTTAACAAGTACTAATGGATTTTAGTGCTCTTTTTATGTATTTATGTATTGTTATGATGTGTATGGGTTGTGTGACTACTGTTTCAAACCAAATAGCCCCTCGAGGGACAGTAAAGACGACCTTAACCTTAATAACCTTCATTTCTACTTTTAGTTTTCATTCTTGTATGAGTAGTTTGTATTTGTTATTTTACGAGTTTTTCTTAATTAGTTTTGAAATGTGCTTTATAAATAAAGATGTGATTTATTATTATTAAATGCATCTATTTGAATTTGACTTTAGTTATTACTGTATGTTGTGAATGAAGGATAACACACTCTGCCTCTCACTGAATCTCCTCTTAACACCAAGTGTGAACAGGCCGCTGTGAAATGCAGTAAAACCTGAAAAAACCAACAACTTCTTCCTCCAAACACAACCAGCTCCTCCCAGTCAGGATGTGTCTGTGTCTCCTCTTCACAGACGTGTAAGTGTAAGAACAGTAGACAACAAGCTGAACTGTGGGAGATAGTCACTGCAGGGAGTGAACGAGAGGGGGAGGGGAGCAGAGATCTGTTTCTGCTCAGAGTGAAACTATTCTCTGATCACTGACACCAGCTGAAATGAGCGCAGCAAGAAAATCAACTGGACAGAGAAAGATTCTGCTGTTCGAGTCTGTCTGGATCTACTGAAGGATCGGTGACTACTGTCTGTGGACACAGCTACTGTATAGGCTGTATTAACACCCACTGGGACAAAGAGGAGGAGAGAGAGGAAGCTACAGCTGCCCCCTCAGTGTAGACAGACCTTCACACAAAGGCCTGTCCTGAGAAAAACTGTGTGCTGATTTAGTGGAGGAGCTGAAGAAGACTGGACTCCCAAGCTTCACTCTGCCTGATCCTGCTATGCTGGACACAGTGTGGCCTGTGATTTCTGCATGGGGAGAAAACTGAAAGCTCTCAAGTCCTGTTTGGTTTGTTTGGTCTCTTATTGAAAAACACCTCAGCCTCATCTTCAGTCAGCTCCATTTAAGAAGCTTCAAGCTGGTGGAGCCCTGGGAGAAGCTCCAGAGAACATCTGCTCTCGTCACGGCGAGGTGATGAAGTTGTTCTGCCGCACTGATCAGCAGTGTATCTGATTATCTGCTCTATGGATGAACATAAAGACCACGACACAGTGACAGCTGCAGCAGAAATGACTGAGAGGCAGAGCTCGGGCTGAGGAGACAAACAATCCAGCAGAGAGTCAGGACACAGAGAAAGATGTGAAGCTGCTTCAACAGGAGGAGGGCCGTCAATGGCTCTGCTGATAAAGCAGTGGAGGACAGTGAGAAGATCTTCACTGAGCAGTCCGTCTGCTGGAGAAAGAAGCTCTGATGTAGGCAGCAGATCAGATCCCAGCAGGAAACTGAAGTGAGTCGAGTCAGAGAGCTTCAGGAGAGACTGGAGCAGAGATCGCAGAGCTGAAGAGGAAAGACCATGAACTGAAGTAGCTCTCACACAGAGGATCACAACCAGGTTCTACACAACTACCCCTCACTGTCACCCACTCAGTGAATCTACACTATCATCCAGCATCAGGGATCGTCCTCGAGGACCTTTGAGAGACGTGACAGCAGCTGTGTCACGGGTCAGAGGTCGACCACAGGACATTCTGAGTGAGACAGAGACAGAGATTTTACAGATTGTGTCTCAAGTGGATGTTTTACTGCCACAACCAGAGCCAGAGACCAGAGCTGACTTCTTAAGATATTCACAGGAAATCACACTGGATCCAAACACAGCATACAAACATCTGTTATTATCTGAGGGAAAAAGAAAAGTAACATTTATGAGTAAAGAACAGTCTTATTCTAATCACCCAGACAGATTCACTCATTGGCGTCAGGTCCTGAGTAGAGAGAATCTGACTGGACGTTGTTACTGGGAGGTGGAGGTGGGGGTGAGAGCAGTTGGTGTAGGAGTCACATACAAGAATATCAGCAGAGCAGGAGACTCACATGAATGTAGATTTGGATTCAACTGACAAATCTTGGATATTGGTTGTCATGGAAACAGTTATAACTTTTATTACAACAGCATCAACACTCAGTGTCAGGTCCTCAGTCCTCCAGAGTAGAGGTGTACCTGGATCACAGTGCAGGTATTCTGTCCTTCTACAGAGTCTCTGACACCATGAGTCGCCTCCTACAGAGTCAGACCACATTCACTCAGCCTCTCTCTATGCTGGAGTTGCGGCTGGTTATGGAGCCACAGTTAGTTGTGCAAACTCAAATAGACTCGAGAACATTAAAAACAGTGATTTAGATTCTCTGTTTAAATCTTGAACTTCTTTTATCTCCATGTTTGTTGATCAAAGTTCTCATTAGTGACGTTTCTACTCCGCACAGAGATCAGCTGTCAATCAAACACTGACCTTCCTTTATCACACATATTTAGTTTCTCACTTTGTAAAGACAGAAATCTGTAATTACATGACATGAATGTGTTTGAATGAACTAATGCTGCTGTTGTTTCTAAATCAATGTAGAAATCAGGTTCTGTGATGTTTTAGAACTGTGTTGATCTGATCCTCATCAATGAGCTGATTATTTGTTCTTGTCTTTTCCACATGTGAGATGGAGGTGAAACAAACTGATTGTGTGTCCATGAAATCACTGAACAGAAGTCACTGAACAGACTTTACTGATGAAATGATCAATGAACTCAGAAGCGTCAACATATCCAACAGACCAACTGCACTTTATTTCAGGCATTAATATGTTTATTAATCTAATTAATACATTATAAACAGTAATAAAGGAGTGTAATGTATATTAAGGACATTCTGTGTTGCCCAGATACCAAAGACCATTATATCCTTTAGTCATTTTGTAAGCATGGACCGTGCAGGAGCTTCTCCAAACTCATGAGTGACTGTTCAGGTGCCAGTGGCCTCTGTTGGATTCATGTATGACAGATTTGAATTAATCATTAAGGATTTAAATTCCTTTCCTTAATTCTTTTCTATTCTTTTAATTTTATTGGGATTTAATAAAGTTATTAAGAAATTCATTTTTGTGTTTTTAATTATTTCATGTGTTCAGAGTATTTAAACATGTCATTCACACAGTACATGACACTTCACACAAATATTGTGTTACTCTGCAAACAACTTTTAGAGCTTCATAAACTAAAACCAGGTGTGATATATTCAGGTGAATAATTAGTGCAACAGTCTTTTTATTTGTCTCTATAGAAAGTGAGGAGCCTCCTCAGACAGAACAGAACTCTGATTCTAACCAGAGTCAGCAGGTTGGAACACGTCAGCCTGGTTTAGCCTCTTTACACTGACTCTCAGTTTCTAACCAGTTGAAGCTTCTTTAAATGACTTGTAAAACTCTCAATGCTCTGACTGCTCAGTTATCACAGATCTTTAATCCTTGAGATCCTCTAGCTGAGGAGACTTTAGACGATCCAGATTCTCAGCTAAACACCCTAAGACAGAGTTTTAGAAATAAGGTTCAGGAACTGTGGAACAACCTGCCTAGAAATGCAGCCAGCTGAGTCAGTAACTTCCTTTTAAATCAAAACCTAAAACCTACTTTTATCAAAGCACATTCCATGATTTTACTAATTCTAGTTTTATTATTGTAATGTGTGGTCATGCTTCAATTTCTGTCATCTTTAAGATCATTGTCCTCAGCGGTCGGGACTTTTAAACCAGCTGATTTTAACAAAGTACTAATGGATTCTTAGTGCTCTTTTTATGTATTTATGTATTGTTATGATGTGTATGGGTTGTGTGTGACTACTGTTTGCAAACCAAATGGCCCCTCGGAGACAGTAAAGACGACCTTAACCTTAACTTAACCTTCATTCTACTTTTTTAGTTTTTCATTCTTGTATGAGTGAGTTTGTATTTGTTATTTTTACGAGTTTTTCTTAATTAGTTTTGAAATGTGCTTTATAAATAAAGATGTGATTTATTATTATTAAATGCATCTATTTGATTTGACTTTAATTGTTACTGTGTGTTGTGAATGAAGGAGAACACACTCTGCCTCTCACTGAATCTCCTCTTAACACCAAGTGTGAACAGGCCGCTGTGAAATGCAGTAAATCCTGAAAAAAACAACAACTTCTTCCTCAAACACAACCAGCTCCTCCCAGTCAGGATGTGTCTGTGTCTCCTCCCTTCACAGGTGTGTCAGTGTAAGGACCAGTGAACAACAAGCTGTTACCTGTGGGAGATGAGTCACTGCAGGGAGTGAACGAGAGGGGGAGGAGCAGAGATCTGTTTGTGCTCAGAGGAAGTGAACCTGTTCTACAGTCTCTGGCACCAGCTGAAATGGCGCAGCAAGAAAATCAAGTGTACAGAGAAAGATTCTGCTGTTCGATCTGTCTGGATCTACTGAAGGATCCGGTGACTACTGTCTGTGGACACAGCTACTGTAAGAGCTGTATTAACACCCACTGGGACAATGGGGAGGAGAGAGGAAGCTACAGCTGCCCTCAGTGTAGACAGACCTTCACACCGAGGCCTGTCCTGGGGAAAAACACCATGTTAGCTGATTCACTAGAGGAGCTGAAGAAGACTGGACTCCAAGCTGCTCCTGCTGATCACTGCTATGCTGGACCTGAAGATGTGGCCTGTGATTTCTGCACTGGGAGAAAACTGAAAGCTCTCAAGTCCTGTTTGAATTGTTTGGCCTCTTATTGTGAAAAACACCTCCAGCCTCATCTTCAGTCAGCTCCATTTAAGAAGCACAAGCTGGTGGAGCCCTCGGACAAGCTCCAGGAGAACATCTGCTCTCGTCACGACGAGGTGATGAAGATGTTCTGCCGCACTGATCAGCAGTGTATCTGTTATCTCTGCTCTATGGATGAACATAAAGACCACGACACAGTGTCAGCTGCAGCAGAAATGACTGAGAGGCAGAGAGAGCTCGGGCTGAGGAGACAAACAATCCAGCAGAGAGTCCAGGACACAGAGAAAGATGTGAAGCTGCTTCAACAGGAGGAGGAGGCCGTCAATGGCTCTGCTGATAAAGCAGTGAAGGACAGTGAGAAGATCTTCACTGAGCTGATCCGTCTGCTGGAGAAAAGAAGCTCTGATGTGAAGCAGCAGATCAGATCCCAGCAGGAAACTGAAGTGAGTCGAGTCAGAGAGCTTCAGGAGAGACTGGAGCAGGAGATCACTGAGCTGAAGAGGAAAGACCATGAACTGAAGCAGCTCTCAGACACAGAGGATCACAACCAGTTTCTACACAACTACCCCTCACTGTCACCACTCAGTGAATCTACACACTCATCCAGCATCAGGATCCGTCCTCTGAGGTACTTTGAGGACGTGACACCAGCTGTGTCACAGGTCAGAGGTCGACTACAGGACATTCTGAGTGAGACAGAGACAGAGATTTTACAGATTGTGTCTCAAGTGGATGTTTTACTGCCACAACCAGAGCCAGAGACCAGAGCTGACTTCTTAAGATATTCACAGGAAATCACACTGGATCCAAACACAGCAAACAAACATCTGTTATTATCTGAGGGAAACAGAAAAGTAACAGATATGAGTAAAGAACAGTCTTATTCTAATCACCCAGACAGATTCACTCGTTGGTGTCAGGTCCTGAGTAGAGAGAGTCTGACTGGACATTGTTACTGGGAGGTGGAGGTGGGGGGGACAGCAGTTGGTGTAGCAGTCACATACAAGAATATCAGCAGAGCAGGAAACCCAGATGAATGTAGTTTGGGATTCAATGATAAATCTTGGATGTTATATTGTTTTGGAAACAGTTATTACTTTTATTACAACAGCATCGAGACTCCAGTGTCAGGTCCTCAGTCCTCCAGAGTAGGAGTGTACCTGGATCACCGTGCAGGTGTTCTGTCCTTCTACAGAGTCTCTGACACCATGACTCGCCTCCACAGAGTCCAGACCACATTCACTCAGCCTCTCTATGCTGGAGTTAGGTTTTATTGTTATGGAGACACAGCTGAGTTGTGTAAACTCAAATAGACTCGAGTCATTAAAAGCAGTGATTTAGATTCTGTGTTTAAATCTTTAACTTCTTTTGTCTCCATGTTTGTTGATCAAAGTTCGTCGTGGTGACGTTTCTGCTCCGCACAGAGATCAGCTGTCAATCAAACACTGACCTTCCTTTATCACACATATTTAGTTCTCACTTTGTAAAGACAGAAATCTATAATTACACTGACATGAATGTGTTTGAAAGAACTAATGTTGCTGTTGTTTTCTAAATCAATGTAGAAATCAGGTTGTGTGATGTTTTAGAACCTGTGTTGATCCTGATCCTCATCAATGAGCTGATTATTTGTTCTTTTCTTTTCCACATGTGAGATGGAGGTGAAACAAACTGATTGTGTGTCCATGAAATCACTGAACAAGAGTCACTGAACAGACTTTACTGATGAAATGATCAATGAACTCAGAGCGTCAACATGTCCAACAGATGTATAAAGCAATACAAATGTAATGTGTGAAGAAGCTGAAAGTTGAAATAAAGAATAGATCCAGTCTGTTCTTTTGTCTTCATTCCAGGATCTCATTCAAAGCTGATGGAGACAAAGTGAAACTCCTGTGAGAGAATAACTGAGGCAGTTTCCTCCTGAAACTCCACAAACCTCAGTTTTCATGTTCAGTCTCTGTCTTTGCAGCTTTTCTGCACTAAAACAGCTTCATCACAGACAAATGAGCAAAGTTTTCTTCCACTGGCTGATTTTCAAAACCCAGATCTTGTTTGTGATCTCAGTGGATGAAGAGAGTTCGTCACACAGATTTAAAGAAGTGGAGAAATAATGGTTTGGTGAAGTTTCAGGGTGAAGACGTTGAGTTGAGTCCTGACACACAAGCCACATATTGGAGATATTGTGATGTTGTGGACTTGAGGTCGTTCCGTTTATCGTGCTGTTGATTTTCATGAGGATGAAACCTCACAACGAGTTTGTCGTGTTGCTTCAGTGTTTCACGTCGTCACCTCACGGACAGACGGTCCTGGGTCGTACAGTTTGAATCCAGACTTGATCAAAACTTCTTGACACCAAATTTGTCCGAGGTTTAACCCACAAAACAAACTTTGCTGCTTGAAGAGGTTTCGTAATTTCTGCAGAGTTAAAGCAGTAAACGGTAAAAACACTCAGGATCAGGTTCCTGACGACTGGGATCGATTCTTTGCTCCGTCACAGACAAACTTCATCAACTGTTTCAGAACAGAAAGAACTTTGGTGTCACTTGTATTATATAGAAACAGTTTGAGCAGTTTATCATTTTCTTTGATAGAAGCTGAACAGTTGTTGACATGGTTCCTTTGCTCTTTGTCATGTTTCTTCTTCAGAACTCCATTAACTTTGCTGTAAGTCTGTATCATCATGACGAAGCGTGTGAACCGGTGACACAGGAACGTCTCGTTCTGCACAGAGACAAACACACACACAGATCACAGCTATGAAACTGCATCCTGATTCTTCACCATTCTGCCTGGTTGACACTTTAAAGCTGCTTTCAAATATGCACTGAAATTTCCCCGACATTTTCCAGTAAGAAAAATGTAAGAAAGCACAAATGTCCAAGTGAGCTGCTGAGGACATTTCCCGAAACTTTTCCTGCCAGCCCCTAGAAAACTGTCAAGAGTGAGTCCATGTGAGAATACAGCAGGAAAACAGCTGCTAGCAAGTGGGCGTGTTGCTTACGTTATTAACACATGAAACTGGAAGAACACAAATATCTCAGGATGAAGAAGAGGAGCCTAACACGTAGAAGACGAAGACGTCAACTTGGAAAGACGAGGAGATCCAGAGCTTCTGGTGCTGAGGGCCGACGCCGGTGTGGATGAGCTGTAAACAACAACACTGATCTTTCCACAGCAGAGTTTATACGTCATGTCCGGCCTCCTGCTGCTCTACAGGCTCCGCCCCTCGCCTGGATGTTCACACATGTTCCTGTTGTTGTGAACAAGTCGGACCCCACAACCTGCTGCTGCTGCTTCATAGGCAAAAGACAAACTGTGTCTGGACCAAATTTTTCGGACATTTTCCAGAAACATGCGTGGGTGTGTGCAACATATTTGGTGGTGGAGCTTATCAATTCCCGTTCTAGTCTTTACCCTGAGGCCTGTTTAAAATAAGGTTTTGCTACCATCTATAAATAAAGTAATTTCTATTTTACCATGTCTTTATTCGTACACGTTTATATCAGGGCTCTCATGCTATAAAAAAAAAGTTTTTCCTTTGGCTTAGGTGCAGCACACGAGCCTTAAAGGTTCAGTGTTTAGAATTTAGTGACAACTAGTGGTGAAGTGTCATAATGCAGCTGAACACCCTCACCTTTTATATTCTATTTTTGCTTGTGTGGTTTTCTTTCTGAATGTTTTTGAGCACGGCTAGAAGGGAGCCTGTGACCCAAGAATTTGTATCTGCATGTAACTGTTGTGCACATGACAAATATTCTTAAAGATGGCTGATACATCAAAGGAACAAACCAAACTAGTGTCTTAATAATTTGTTCATCTAGTGAAACATCCGTAGAACAGACACAACTAAGTGGAGTATTTTTTTTATTCTTTTTTAACAGTTGTGACAGAAAATGGTTACAGAAAACATTTCATGCAGACTTTTTTTTTTGTTTGGATGTGGTAAACTGGAGCTCCCAGAGTGAATCCACACCCCTTCAGCAGAAGACACGTATATTCGTCCTCATTTAGAGCAATAGCATTTCTACCGTTTAAAGAATCTGCTCAAAGAGGAGAAGAATCTGGACATTCTGCCGGGTTTTTTGGACATGTGGCTTTCCATAGAGGCGGCGATTCTTTTCTCGACCTCTGGTTCTTTTCCATAAATGGAAAGCAGCAGCGTTTCTGGACAGTCCCACATCTTACACAGGTCCTTGAACACCGCCTTGTGGAGGACATTGATTATATCTGGGGACATGTCTAAGTCAATGTCCTGGACTTCGGCCCATGTTTTTTCAAACAGGTATTGAGTGAGGTGTATTGATTCGTCACAGAACAAGTTCACTTTGGACTTTGCAAACACTCGAGTGACGAACTGGTCAATGACGAGATTGACATACATCTTTTTGCGGGGCTCTGCCCGTTCCGTTGCACTGTTGATCTCTGAGACCGGAGATCCTACGATGGGCTCAATCTCCATTAAAGCGGAGGTCACCCTCTTGGTGTAGTCACCGGCCTGTTTTGAGAACCACCAGTTCATCAATGGCAGGAAATTCATCACTCTCTCCTTTATGTCCGCGTACATCCGTTTGTGGGACTTAGGAACAGACACTTTCGTCACTTCAGCTGGACTCGCCACTAAACTGTCAGTTGTGACGTACCTATAGAGGACATCGGTAAGGACGGGGGCGTTTGCAGGTGAAACTCTGTCCTTGGTCTCTGTCAGAAGCAGAGACTCCACACTATCCATCAGAGACTTGACTGACTCACTGCTCTGGACTTGGGTCTCCTTACTGAACTTCTTCCTGACTTGTGTCCCCATCTTGAGCATCGATGCTGTGGCCAAAAACTTTGCAAAAAGCTTCTTGATCCTCTTCCCCACTCCTTTCCAACACTTCTTGTGGCTCTTTGAGGATTTGGAGCCTCTACTCGAATCAGATGATCTGACGCTCTCCTCTTCACTAATTATCTGATAGATTTCATCTGCAGCAGCTTTAAACTCCAGAGAAGATTCAGATATCAGCCCACTCAGGTCAGATTCTGACATTTCGTCCACAAGGGGCTCGATGATGTCGCTCACCTCCTTCCCGATGATTTCCTGGACGGCCTCACTTGTCCTATAGTCACTGCTGCGGACTGATGATTCTGAGGATGTTC
This sequence comes from Hippoglossus stenolepis, assembly GCF_022539355.2. Taxonomy (NCBI): domain Eukaryota; kingdom Metazoa; phylum Chordata; class Actinopteri; order Pleuronectiformes; family Pleuronectidae; genus Hippoglossus; species Hippoglossus stenolepis. Next base: position 3,315,783 of record NC_061485.1, read on the forward strand.
GTCTGTCAGAGCGAGAACTGCTTGATGAAGAGTCAGTGCTTGAAGAGGTTGGTTTCCCCCTAGGGAACTCGTTTATCAGCTCAAATGTCTTTTCACTGCGTAGTTTCGGCTTGAACGAGCCCTCGATGTCGCCGGCAGATTTCTTCAACACTTTGCAAACACAATTGACCATTTTCTCAAGTTTGTTGGCTGTGGTCTGGTGACACTGTGGCAGTCCGGTGGAGCATCCGCTGGTGGAGCGTCCGCTTGTGCCGATTGTGCCACAGATCCCTCTGTAAAAAAGTGGGATAAATGTAAAAAGCAGATTTATGGATTGTGGCCGATTCTTTTCGAGGTACAAGTACCTTTAAATGCAAAAAGCTGATTTTAAATGAATGTTGGTTAAAAAACTAGGGGAGAAGGGTGTGTTTCCTGAGTGTCATGTGGCTACTGGGGAAGATGTGGAGGACAAAGTGATGCCACGTTCCCCACCTCACATGGATCCCATCATTAAGGCTGGCATGACGGCCGAGGAGCTCCACTTGGTGCCCCGTATTAAGGAGGTGGAGCTGAGGAACAAAGAGTTGGAGAGGGAACCCCCATTTGCGTCTGCCCCCCATTCGGGTAACATCACCCACCCTCTTTCATCAGGATAGCTTTGATGTCAGCAGACATGTGGCACTTGTTCCTCCGTTTAGAGAAACAGAGGTTGATTCCTACTTTTGTGCATTTGAGCGTATTGCATCTGCTTCACGCTGGCCTAAGGATGTTTGGCCAATATTGTTGCAATGCAAATTAGTAGGTAAAGCGCAGGAAGTCTGTAATAGTCTTACTCTAGACCAGAGCCTAGATTATGAGGTGGTAAAATCTACCGTTCTTCGTGCATATGAATTAGTTCCTGAGGCTTATCGCCACAATTTTAGGAACTCTAGAAGAACTGTCAACCAAAGTTATGGTGAGTTTGCACATGAAAAGAGCAGATTATTTGATAAATGGTGTCAGGCTACTGAAACTAAGGATTTTGTTCAGTTGCGTGAACTTGTGCTTCTTGAGGAGTTTAAGAAATGCTTGCCGGAAAATATTGTGTTGTACAAAAGGTGTCGACCTTATCGCAAGCAGCAGTGTTGGCCGATGAATTTGCCTTGACGCATTAGAATGTGTTTTCCTCATCTGTGTCCCGTGATGGGGCAGTTGTATGTGAAAGACAAAAATCACCCTTGAGTCCCAGGCGCCAGTTTCCCGTGATAAGCGTGCTTGTTTCTACTGCCATGAAAGTGGACATTTTATCGCTGATTGTCTGGTGTTAAAGAAGAAGGACCAGATTAAGAGGTCAGAGAGTCCCTCCACTATCGGGCTGATTCAAACAGTGCCTAGGGTAGCTCAAATGGTAGCTCGGATAGAACAGGAGGACGAAATTGACGCTGACTTTAAACCGTTCGTCTCAGATGGTTATGTGTTTATGCCTGAGGGTGGAGCTAGCCCTGTGCCCGTTAAAATATTACGAGATACGGGTGCGAAACATTCTCTCATTCGTGCTGGTGTGCTACCCTTTTCGAAGCAAACGTCCTGTGGCTCAGATCCATGTGTTGGGACATGGTTTTGTGAAACACAGTTCGGGCCTACATGGGTAGTCAAAAGCCTGAAGCCGCATGTCCTTTGTTCTGGAGAAAACCAGAGCCTCCAGAACTAATTTGTGTTTTTATACTTTATTATATTCATAATAAATGTTTTCTTTCACAAATGTTTTTCATTAATGTTGCATAGGTGAATTTTTCCAACCTCTACACTGTCAAGAACTCTATATCCTTCAATTTAACAAACTATCTATATGGTAATTTTGGTTATAGTTATTAATTTAATTGTTAATCAGAGTTCAGAATTTGTAGTTAGTACTTTTATGAGACTTAATCAATAAATTGGCTATCTTTTCCCTTCCTTTGAAGGGTGGTTCCCAAGGTAACTTTAATCAATTAAAGTTATTATTTAATATTAATATTTTTAATATTAATATTCATTATTTTATTTTAATAACCAAATTTATTGAATGCCGAAAGGCACACCATTTTATGGTATCACGTTTAATACATTATTGCACAACATAATGGTGCCCCGTGTGAGGCAGAGTACAGTTGGCAAAAATTCATAATTATGCAATATTAATTAAAATAAAAATTTCTTTTTTTTCATTTTGGCCAACGCCAGAAATAAGTGGAATGTTAAACTTTCAGTCAACCGTACTTACAAACAAGTGCATTGTGGTGAAATTTAATTTATTCATAAATTAAATGTTTATTAATAATTAATTATTCATAACTACCACTTTAAGTCCTGATAGTGTTATGCTAAAGATTGCTATCGTTGCTAATAACTCCAGTTGAATATTCTTTGTTAAAATTTTAAGAATTTCGTTAAACATTTGAATATCACATATTCAATGTTAACTGGTCAAGCTGTGAAATTTCCTGTAACTGTTAAGTGCTTTTGAATTAAGACATAGCGTGCCACCGGCCCTATGTAACAGAGCTTGTACCTGGCTGTTACTGCCAAGCATTTCAGCCAAAGTTGGATAAGAGAACCTGAGAAAGAGCCACAGCGTGCTTCCAGCCCTGTGAATTTATAGAACCCCTAACTGTTACTGCCCTGCATATCAGTTAGTGTGATTAAACATTTTGGTAATCTGATTTACCCACCATAGTTTTGGTTAGGCTAGTGTACGATCAAACCCACACTACAAGGTGTCTGCCAGTGCAACACCAAAGCCAACCACACTGCTTTGTCGATTTATAAACTTTTGAATCTAATCTTTCAATTTCAGACCAAACAATGGAGAACCCCTGTGTAGAACAGTTTGTTTCTTCCCTAGCACAGAGTCTGACCCCTGGCTATCCTGAATTATCCAAACGAGCGATAATGCAGCAGGAAGTTGAGTATCTCCTCCAGAATGGATTTGCTGTGCCTAGCTCCAGTGCGTGGAGTTCTCCATCCTTGTTGGTACCAAAATCAGATCAAAGTTTCCGATTTTGTAATGACTTTAGAAGGCTTAATGCTATCACCGAACCAGATTTTTAATTATTTCATGTGTTCAGAGTATTTAAACATTTCATTCACACAGTACATGACAGTTCTTTAAATATTGTGTTACTCTGCAAACAACTTTTTAAACTTCATAATAAAACCAGGTTGTATTTAGGTGAATAATTAGTGCAACAGTCTTTTTATTTGTCTCTATAGAAAAGTGAGGAGCCTCCTCAGACAGAACAGAACTCTGCTGCCAGGATTCTAACCAGAGTCAACAGGTTGGAACACGTCAGCCTGGTTTTAGCCTCTTTACACTGACTCTCAGTTTCTAACCAGTTGAAGCTTCTTTAAATGACTTGTAAAACTCTCAATGCTCTGACTGCTCAGTTTATCACAGATCTTTAATCCTTGAGATCCTCTGGCAGGAGACTTTGAACTGATCCAGATTCTCAGCTAAACACTAAGACAGAGTTTTAGAAATAAGGTTCAGAGACTGTGGAACAACCTGCCTGAGGAAATGCAGCCGGCTGAGTCGGTAACTTCCTTTAAATCAAAACCTAAAACCTCCTTTTATCAAAGCACATTCCATGATTTTACCTAATTCTAGTTTTATTATTGTAATGTGTGGTCATGCTTCAATTTCTGTCATCTTTAAGATCATTGTCCCCTCAGCGGTCGGACTTTTAAACCAGCTGTAGCCCTGGTGTATGGCACACACACATTTTAATATATTTTAGTATTTTAACAAAGTACTAATGGATTCTTAGTGCTCTTTTTATGTATTTATGTATTGTTATGATGTGTATGGGTTGTGTGTGACTACTGTTTGCAAACCAAATGGCCCCTCGGGGACAGTAAAGACGACCTTAACCTTAACTTAACCTTTATTCTACTTTGTTAGTTTTTCATTCTTCTATGAGGGAGTTTGTTTTTCTTATTTTAATAGATTTTCTTTATTTGTTCTGAGATGTGCTTTATGAATAAAGATGTGATTTATTAATATTAAATGCATCTATTTGATTTGACTTTAATTGTTACTGTATGTTGTGAATGAAGGATAACACACTCTGCCTCTCACTGAAAGCTCCTCTTAACACCAAGTGTGAACAGGCCGCTGTGAAATGCAGTAAATCCTGAAAAAACAACAACTTCTTCCTCAAACACAACCAGCTCCTCCCAGTCAGGATGTGTCTGTGTCTCCTCCCTTCACAGGTGTGTCAGTGTAACAACCAGTGAACAACAAGCTGTGAACTGTGGGAGATGAGTCACTGCAGGGAGTGAACGAGAGGGGAGGAGCAGAGATCTGTTTCTGCTCAGAGGAGTGAAACTGTTCTACAGTCTCTGGCACCAGCTGAAATGGCGCAGCAAGAAAATCAAGTGTACAGAGAAAGATTCTGCTGTTCGATCTGTCTGGATCTACTGAAGGATCCGGTGACTACTGTCTGTGGACACAGCTACTGTATGAGCTGTATTAACACCCACTGGGACAATGGGGAGGAGAGAGGAAGCTACAGCTGCCCTCAGTGTAGACAGACCTTCACACGAGGCCTGTCCTGGGGAAAACACCATGTTAGCTGATTCACTAGAGGAGCTGAAGAAGACTGGACTCCAAGCTGCTCCTGCTGATCACTGCTATGCTGGACCTGAAGATGTGGCCTGTGATTTCTGCACTGGGAGAAAACTGAAAGCTCTCAAGTCCTGTTTGAATTGTTTGGCCTCTTATTGTGAAAAACACCTCCAGCCTCATCTTCAGTCAGCTCCATTTAAGAAGCACAAGCTGGTGGAGCCCTCGGACAAGCTCCAGGAGAACATCTGCTCTCGTCACGACGAGGTGATGAAGATGTTCTGCCGCACTGATCAGCAGTGTATCTGTTATCTCTGCTCTATGGATGAACATAAAGACCACGACACAGTGTCAGCTGCAGCAGAAATGACTGAGAGGCAGAGAGAGCTCGGGCTGAGGAGACAAACAATCCAGCAGAGAGTCCAGGACACAGAGAAAGATGTGAAGCTGCTTCAACAGGAGGAGGAGGCCGTCAATGGCTCTGCTGATAAAGCAGTGGAGGACAGTGAGAAGATCTTCACTGAGCTGATCCGTCTGCTGGAGAAAAGAAGCTCTGATGTGAAGCAGCAGATCAGATCCCAGCAGGAAACTGAAGTGAGTCGAGTCAGAGAGCTTCAGGAGAGACTGGAGCAGGAGATCACTGAGCTGAAGAGGAAAGACCATGAACTGAAGCAGCTCTCAGACACAGAGGATCACAACCAGTTTCTACACAACTACCCCTCACTGTCACCACTCAGTGAATCTACACACTCATCCAGCATCAGGATCCGTCCTCTGAGGTACTTTGAGGACGTGACACCAGCTGTGTCACAGGTCAGAGGTCGACTACAGGACATTCTGAGTGAGACAGAGACAAAGATTTTACAGATTGTGTCTCAAGTGGATGTTTTACTGCCAGAGCCAGAGACCAGAGCTGACTTCTTAAAATATTCACAGGAAATCACACTGGATCCAAACACAGCAAACAAAGATCTGTTATTATCTGAGGGAAACAGAAAAGTAACATTTATGAGTAAAGAACAGTCTTATTCTAATCACCCAGACAGATTCACTCGTTGGTGTCAGGTCCTGAGTAGAGAGAGTCTGACTGGACGTTGTTACTGGGAGGTGGAGGTGGGGGGGACAGCAGTTGGTGTAGCAGTCACATACAAGAATATCAGCAGAGCAGGAAACCCAGATGAATGTAGTTTGGGATTCAATGATAAATCTTGGATGTTATATTGTTTTGAAAACGTTATTACTTTTATTACAACAGCATCGAGACTCCAGTGTCAGGTCCTCAGTCCTCCAGAGTAGGAGTGTACCTGGATCACAGTGCAGGTGTTCTGTCCTTCAACAGAGTCTCTGACACCATGACTCTCCTCCACAGAGTCCAGACCACATTCACTCAGCCTTCCTATGCTGGAGTTAGGTTTTATTGTTATGGAGACACAGCTGAGTTGTGTAAACTCAAATAGACTCGAGTCATTAAAAGCAGTGATTTAGATTCTGTGTTTAAATCTTGAACTTCTTTTGTCTCCATGTTTGTTGATCAAAGTTCATCATGGTGACGTTTCTGCTCCGCACAGAGATCAGCTGTCAATCAAACACTGACCTTCCTTTATCACACATATTTAGTTCTCACTTTGTAAAGACAGAAATCTATAATTACACTGACATGAATGTGTTTGAAAGAACTAATGTTGCTGTTGTTTTCTAAATCAATGTAGAAATCAGGTTGTGTGATGTTTTAGAACCTGTGTTGAACCTGATCATCATCAGTGAGCTGATTATTTGTTCTTTTCTTTTCCACATTTGAGATGGAGGTGAAACAAACTGATTGTGTGTCCATGAAATCACTGAACAAGAGTCACTGAACAGACTTTACTGATGAAATGATCAACGAACTCAGAGTGTCAACATGTCCAACAGATGTATAAAGCAATACAAATGTAATGTGTGAAGAAGCTGAAAGTTGAAATAAAGAATAGATCCAGTCTGTTCTTTTGTCTTCATTCCAGGATCTCATTCAAAGCTGATGGAGACAAAGTGAAACTCCTGTGAGAGAATAACTGAGGCAGTTTCCTCCTGAAACTCCACAAACCTCAGTTTTCATGTTCAGTCTCTGTCTTTGCAGCTTTTCTGCACTAAAACAGCTTCATCGCAGACAAATGAGCAAAGTTTTCTTCCACTGGCTGATTTTCAAAACCCAGATCTTGTTTGTGATCTCAGTGGATGAAAAGAGTTCGTCACACAGATTTAAAGAAGTGGAGAAATAATGGTTTGGTGAAGTTTCAGGGTGAAGACGTTGAGTTGAGTCCTGACACACAAGCCACATATTGGAGATATTGTGATGTTGTGGCCTTGAGGTCGTTCCGTTTATCGTGCTGTTGATTTTCATGAGGATGAAACCTCACAACGAGTTTGTCGTGTTGCTTCAGTGTTTCACGTCGTCACCTCACGGACAGACGGTCCTGGGTCGTACAGTTTGAATCCAGACTTGATCAAAACTTCTTGACACCAAATTTGTCCGAGGTTTAACCCACAAAACAAACTTTGCTGCTTGAAGAGGTTTCGTAATTTCTGCAGAGTTAAAGCAGTAAACGGTAAAAACACTCAGGATCAGGTTCCTGACGACTGGGATCGATTCTTTGCTCCGTCACAGACAAACTTCATCAACTGTTTCAGAACAGAAAGAACTTTGGTGTCACTTGTATTATATAGAAACAGTTTGAGCAGTTTATCACTTTCTTTGATAGAAGCTGAACAGTTGTTGACATGGTTCCTTTGCTCTTTGTCATTTTTCTTCTTCAGAACTCCATTAACTTTGCTGTAAGTCTGTATCATCATGACGAAGCGTGTGAACCGGTGACACAGGAACGTCTCGTTCTGCACTGCACAGAGACACACACAGATCACAGCTATGAAACTGCATCCTGATTCTTCACCATTCTGTCTGGTTGACACTTTAAAGCTGCTTTCAAATATGCACTGAAATTTCCCCGACATTTTCCAGTAAGAAAAATGTAAGAAAGCACAAATGTCCAAGTGAGCTGCTGAGGACATTTCCCGAAACTTTTCCTGCCAGCCCCTAGAAAACTGTCAAGAGTGAGTCCATGTGAGAATACAGCAGGAAAACAGCTGCTAGCAAGTGGGCGTGTTGCGTACATTATTACACATGAAACTGGAAGAACACAAATATCTCAGGAAGAAGAAGAGGAGCCTAACACGTAGAAGCGAAGACGTCAACTTGGAAGAGCGAGGAGATCCAGAGCTTCTGGTGCTGAGGGCCGACGCCGGTGTGGATGAGCTGTAAACAACAACACTGATCTTTCCACAGCAGAGTTTATACGTCATGTCCGGCCTCCTGCTGCTCTACAGGCTCCGCCCCTCGCCTGGATGTTCCCACATGTTCCTGTTGTTGTGAACGAGTCGGACCCGACAACCTGCTGCTGCTGCTTCACAGGCAAAAGACAAACTGTGTCTGGACCAAATTTTTCGGACATTTTCCAGAAACATGCGTGGGTGTGTGCAACATATTTGGTGGTGGAGCTTATCAATTCCCGTTCTAGTCTTTACCCTGAGGCCTGTTTAAAATAAGGTTTTGCTACCATCTATAAATAAAGTAATTTCTATTTTACCATGTCTTTATTCGTACACGTTTATATCAGGGCTCTCATGCTATAAAAAAAAAGTTTTTCCTTTGGCTTAGGTGCAGCACACGAGCCTTAAAGGTTCAGTGTTTAGAATTTAGTGACAACTAGTGGTGAAGTGTCATAATGCAGCTGAACACCCCTCACCTTTTATATTCTATTTTTGCTTGTGTGGTTTTCTTTCTGAATATTTTGGAGCACGGCTAGAAGGGAGCCTGTGACCCAAGAATTTGTATCTGCATGTAACTGTTGTGCACATGACAAATATTCTTAAAGATGGCTGATACATCAAAGGAACAAACCAAACTAGTGTCTTAATAATTTGTTCATCTAGTGAAACATCCGTAGAACAGACACAACTAAGTGGAGTATTTTTTTTATTCTTTTTTAACAGTTGTGACAGAAAATGGTTACAGAAAACATTTCATGCAGATTCTTTTGTTTTGTTTGGATGGGTGGAACTGGAGCTCCCAGAGTGAATCCACACACCTTCAGCAGAAGACACGATATTCGTCCTCATTTAGAGCGATAGCATTTCTACCGTTTAAAGAATCTGCTCAAAGAAGAGAAGAATCTGGACATTCTGCCGGTTTTTTGGACATGGGCTTTCCATAGAGGCGGCTTATCTTTTCGACTCTCTGGTTCTTTTCCATAAAATGGAAAGCAGCAGTGTTTCCGGACAGTCCCACATCTACACAGGTCCTGAATACCACTTGTGGAGGACATTGATTACATCTGGGGACATGTCTAAGTCAATGTCCTGACTTCGCCCATATGTTTTTCAAACAGGTATTGAGTGAGGTGTATTGATTCACACAGAACAAGTTCACTTTGGACTTGCAAACACTGAGTGACCTAACTGGTCAATGACGCAGATTGACATACATCTTTTTGCGGGGCTCTGCCTGCTCCGTTGCACTGTTGATCTCTGAGACCGGAGATCCCGATGGGCTCAATCTCCACAGCCGAGGTCACCCTCTTGGTGTAGTCACTGGCCGGTTTTGAGAACCACCTCAGTTCATCAATGACAGGGGAAATTCATCACTTTCCCGGCGGTCCGCGCACACTGTTTGTGGGACTTAGGAACAGACACTTTTGTCACTTCAGCTGGACTCGCCACTAAACTGTCAGTTGTGACGCACTCAGAGGACATCGGTAAGGACGGGGCGTTTGCAGGTGAAACTCTGTCCTTGGTCTCTGGCGCCAGAAGCAGAGACTCCACACTATCCATCAGAGACTTGACTGACCACTGGCTCTGGACTTGGGTCTCTTACTGAACTTTTCCTGACTTGTGTCCCCATCTTGGAGCATCGATGCTGTGGCCAAAAACTTTGCAAAAGCTTCTTGATCCTCTTCCACTCCTTTCCAACATTTGTGGCTCTTTGAGGATTTGGAGCTCTATCGAATCAGATGATCTGACGCTCCTCTTCACTAATGATCTGATAGGATTTCATCTGCAGGCAGCTTTAAACTCCAGAGAAGATTCAGATATCAGCTCCACCAGGTCAGATTCTGACATTTCGTCCCACAAGGGGCTCGGATGATGCCTCACCCCTTCCCGATGATTTCCTGGACGGCTCTGTTTGTCCTATAGTCACTGCTATGACTGATGATTCTGAGGATGTTCGTCGTCAGAGCGAGAACTGCTTGATGAAGAGTCAGTGCTTGAAGAGGTTGGCTTCCCCTAGGAACTCGGGTTTATCAGCTCAAATGTCTTTTCACTGCGTAGTTTCGGCTTGAACAAGCCCGATGTCGCCGCAAATTTCTTCAACACTTTGCAAACAAGCACTTGACCATTTTCTTCTCAAGTTTGTTGAAGCCAGGTCTGCGGACACTGTGGCAGTCCGGTGGGAGCGTCCGCTGGTGGAGCGTCTGGTGGAGCGTCCGCCGTGGAGCCGCCCGCTGGTGGAGCACTCAGACCGCGGTAATTGACCTCTGTTATCTCCTCTGCAACCAACTCAGTGAGTTGATCCTAAAACTTCACAGACTTTTGCTGCTCCTAAAAGTTAATTTGACGGAGGAGCATCTCCCAGACTGACTGATACTTCCAGAGTAAAGGGAAAGTCATGTGTCCATGTGCTGTGATCAGGGTCTGAGGACAGACAAAGTCATGTTCAGAAAAAAGTTCTGCCAACAGAAACCTTGTGATGTTGTCTGTGTTTCTGATTTTAACAGTTCCCACTGCCCGCACAACTTGCTATAAAGATCTCAATCTGCATGCGAATAGTTTCAACTGTCATGCTGGGAAGCTCCAATGCATCAGATGTATCCATGGTGAAATGTCTGTACTGCAGTCTCCTCCTCCATATCTGGGTTCAGGTCTATTCGATCCGCTTTCTTTCCACTTAGCTGCTGACCAGGTAGTACAAAACGCCCTTGATATGGGACATGAAGGGTACTTTCTTCCAACCATGGGCCATGACATCAAACACATGATAAAGAACCAAAGACAATTTTTTAAAGATCTCAAATAATGTTGTAGATCAAAGCTGGCCAAAGATTGCACTCTTAATAGAAAGCTCAGCCTCTTGTTCAAAGGCATTGTTATTTTAAGGGCGTTTTCAGTCACAGGTCTGGCGGAGGATGTCCGAGCCTCTTCTTCTTCTCTGTTTGGTTTATTGGCGGGTAGCAACCAACGCCAAGGTGCATTATCACTTTCCACTGTGTGTTGAACCCCCCCGCGACAAAAATATTTTATAGAAGAGTCAGTTGAGCATGTAATGCTTCACTTTAATAAGTGTGTTCGAGAACGCAGTAAAGCTCAAGAGGAAAAGTGCAAAGCAGAGAGGAAGAACTAAGCTTGGAAACAGTAGTTACTCTTTGGAATAGGAGTATGTTCCATTAGCTGAGGAGACAGGATTGGACAAACTGATTTAATATGAGCTAGATAACTCTGATATACACTCCAACACAGGAGGTTGTCACCCGTCAATTAACTGAAGAACGAAGGAGAAGCTATCAAATATCAAGGGTAATAAGAGACACACATCGAATGGGGAAGAAGAGGAAGTAGGATATTGACACACACAGTAGGGCGGTAATGCACTTGGACGCTATTGTCACTCTGCCAATAAACCGAATAAAGAAGGAGAAGAAGACTTGGGACTGGATCTCTTCTCTACATCGCCTTTCACACGTGAAGACCCCAGCAGGAGGTCCTGGGCTCAAACCTTAGTTCAAGGAAGCACAACAACGAAACAGAAAGTAAATCTGGACGAAGTTGTGTTTCATGCTGTACTTTTCTTAAAATAAAAAAACAGATCAGAGATCAGGAAGTGTGTGTGTTGTTGTGATGGGCACATGTTTGAGTAGAGTAGAGAAGCTGCTGTTAAAACAAACCCACATTTCTTCATGAGTACTGGCAGAGAGGTCTTTGGATGGAGTTGGTGGGCGTGTCCGCCTCATCTGCACTCTGAAATACAAGGTTCAGGAATTTAAAGGAAATAGCTACGACCACTGGGCAGAGAGTGCTCATGATCAAGAGTGATCATACACAGACGCAGGTTTGGGGTGTGGCTCATGAGTTTGGACGACTCAATAGGATTTTTGTCAACATCCACAGGCAAACCTATAACCCTCTACACCTCTGATTGGCTGACCTACTGATTCTGTAAAAGGTTGCCAAAACAACAATGAGCTTGAGTTTCACAGGTACCAGAGATAAGTACTGATGCTGCTCCCTTGACTCATTAACACCTACAGGTGATGTACAGGTACTGCAAGGATCTAGGAAGCCAGGAGGAGAAAGCCAACTGACAGAAAGCTGGTTGCTCAGTCAATGGTAAAAGTAGGTTTGGTCCAACAGTAAATGATGGTAATTATATAGATCTTTTCATTCTTGACCACTCAAAGCGCTTTTACAGCACAGTTTTCCCTTTCACGCATTCACACACACTTTCATACAGTGTGATTTACAGTAAAATGTATGGAATAATTAAATGACGCTAGAAAATACAACTGCAAAGAACAGACGTAAGAGACGAGGAGAGCCTGAGACTGAAGCTGTGTGAGTGTTTTAATCCTCAGAGACGTTAACAGACTTTGGTGAGAAGCAGTTGATCCCAACAGAAAACATCAGTCAGATACAGACAGTCCATCAGATTCATTCATTTATGAATAATAATATGTTTATTAATCTAATTAATAGCATTGTAACAGTAGTAGCGTGTAATGTACCTTCAACATTCTGTGTTGCCCAGATACCAAAGACCATTATATCCTTTAGTCATTTGTAAAGCATGGACCGTGCAGGAGCTTCCCAAACTCATGAGTGACTGTTCAGGTGCCAGTGGCCTCTGTTGGATTCATGTATGACAGGATAGTTTCTATAAGGCAGCCAAGCGTTAACGTTGGAGCGTATATTAGCAATAAACGAGAGCGCAGGGAAACGCCCAGATACGGTGTGTGTGTGAGTGTTTGCTGGCTTCACCATGTTCCACGTGTCTATTCTCCCACGTACACGGACCTCAAACTGAAGATAAATCACTAATCTATGTATTAATCCACCTGTGGGTGTGAGAGGATAACGTTGGGGGTCATGTCAGAATATTACACATGTAATCACTTTAGATTTGAATGGATACATATCATTAACATATGGACGATTGCTTTGTTTTTTCATCTGATTTGAATTATCATTATGATTAAATTCCTTTCCTTTATTGTTTTTGTTTTTATTTTAATTTTGTTGGGATTTTAATAAAAGTTAGAAAGAAATTCATTTTATGTGTTTTTTAATTATTTTGTGTTTTCAGAGTATTTAAACATTTCATTCACACAGTACATGACACTTTTAAATATTGTGTTACTCTACAAACAACTTTTTAAACTTTATAATAAAACCACGCGGATGTATTCAGGTGAATAATTAGTGCAACAGTCTTTTTATTTGTCTCATTGAAAAGTGAGGAGCCTCCTGTGACAGAACAGAACTCTGCTGCCAGGATTCTAACCAGAGTCAACAGGTTGGAACACGTCAGCCTTGTTTGAGCCTCTTTACACTGACTCTCAGTTTCTAATGAGTTGAAGCTTCTTTAAATGACTTGTAAAACTCAATGCTCTGACTGCTCAGTTTATCACAGATCTTTAATCCTTTGAGATCCTCTGGCAGGAGACTTCTGAACTGATCCAGATTCTCAGCTAAACACTAAGACAGAGTTTTAGAAATAAGGTTCAGAGACTGTGGAACAACCTGCCTGAGGAAAATGCAGCCGGGCCGAGTCGGTAACCCTTTAAATCAAAAACCTAAAACCTACTTTTTATCGTGCTAATATTCCATGATTTTACCTAATTCTATTTTATTATTGTGATGTGTGGTCATGTCAATTTCTGTCATCTTTACATCATTGTCCCCTCAGCGGTCAGACTTTAATCCAGCTGTAGCTCCAGCATGCAAGTAATAGCCACATTTTAATATATTTTAGTGTTGGGACATGGTATTTGTGAACAACAGTTCGGCCTACATGTGTAGTCAAAATCCTAAGGCCGCATGTCCTTTGTTCTGGAGAAAACCAGAGCAGGGTCTCCCAGGGTGTGGCAACGTCACACAGAGGTGTGGAAACGAAAAGCTTCAACTCCTATTGGTCACTCTGGGCCCCATGACCTGTGAGGTCACCAGGCCAATATAAGGCCATGTCTACCCTCTCTTCATTCTCTTTCCATACACCTCTTCGAGAGGAGCACACCGCTTCTCTTTCTACGCCATCCTCGAGAGGAGAAGGGTGTCCAGCCTCTTTCCGATTCCTCTTTTCCACGAATCCTCTCAGAGGAGAAGGGTGGCGGTCCAGCTCACTCTTTCAACTCAAATCACCTCATGGAGGAGAGGTGCAGCTTGCAGCACATCTCAACAAGAAACCTCCCACCCTAGCTCTATCAACCTCAAGCAGCGATTACAACCTGCCGGAGAACTTCGAACAGCCACTGAGCTGACAGCCCAACAGAACTCACAAAGGCAGGAGCCAGCAAAACCAGCAAGACGACTTCACAGAACTGAACAGCACAGCAACTCTTTTTTCCCTTCCATGACGCAGTAACACAACTTGGGCTTAATAATTATACTAGGCTAAGCAAAGACTGCTTTATTCGATTCCGTGATGTTTATGCCTGATTTGTGTTGTTGTGATATTTTGGTTACAAGTTTATTTGAAAGTTAATGTTAGTTTGTTATGCTCTTCACAGTCTTTCTTCTTTGCATTCACTACACTCTTTCTCTAACTTGGCACCAACACACACAGAGAGACGCATATCGCAGCACCTATCTCTCTGACCCCCGCTACATGTCGTAAACATTCCAAAGGGGGGAGTCCGTTATCTTTAGAGTGGCCAGCCGCCATTTTGGAAGCACGGACTCACACAGACAAACACACACACATACTCAGATACATATCTTTATTTAGTAAGTACACTGTTAGTAATTTGTGTTTTTACACTTTATTATATTCATAATAAATGTTTTTTTCACAAATGTTTTTTCATTAATGTTGCATAAGTGAATTTCACAACCTCTTACACTGTCAAGAACTCTATATCCTTCAACTTAGCTAACTATCTATATGGTAATTTTGGTTATCGTTCTGAATTTAATTGTTAATCAGAGTTCCAAAGTTGTAGTTACTATTTTTATGAGACTTAATCAATAAATTGGCTATCTTTCCCTTTCTTTGAAGGGTGGTATTCTGAGGTAACTTTAATCAATTAAAGTTATTATTTAATATTAATATTTTAAATACATTTAATGGTATCAATGCTTAATGCATTATTGCACAACATTAGTAGTTTAACAAAGGACTAATGACTAGTGCTCTTTTATGATTATGTATTGTTATGATGTGGGCGGGGTTGTGTGTGACTACTGTTTTGCAAACCAAATGGTCCCTGGGGACATTAAAGACCTAATTTTAACCTTAACTGCACATTTATTATACTTTTAGTTTTTCATTCTTCTATGAGGGAGTTTGTTTTTCTTATTTTTACGTAGAGTTTTTCTTTATTTGTTCTGAGATGTGCTTATAAATAAAGATGTGGATTTCTATTAATATTAAATGCATCTATTTTATTTGACTTTAATTGTTACTGTATGTTGTGCAATGAAGGATATCACACTCTGCCTCTCACTGAAAGCCTCCTCTGTAACACTAAGTGTGAACAGGCCGGCTGTGAAATGCAGTAAATCCTGAAAAACCAACAACTTCTTCCCTCAAACACAACCAGCCTCCCAGTCAGGATATGTCTGTGTCTCCTCCCTTCACAGACGTAAGTGTAAGAACCAGTGAACAACAAGCTGTGAACTGTGTGGGAGATGAGTCACTGCAGGGAGTGAACGAGAGGGGAGAGAGCAGAGATCTGTTTCTGCTCAGAGGGAGTGAACTCCTGTTCTACAGTCTCTGGCAGCAGCTGAAATGGCGCAGCAAGAAATTCAACTGTACAGAGAAAGATTCTGCTGTTCGATCTGTCTGACTCACTGAAGGATCCGGTGACTACTGTCTGTGGACACAGCTACTGTATGAGCTGTATTAACACCCACTGGGACAAAGAGGAGAGAGGAAGCTACAGCTGCCAGTGTGACAGACCTTCACACCGAGGCCTGTCCTGAGGAAAACACCATGTTAGCTGATTATGGAGGAGCTGAAGAAGACTGGACTCCAAGCTGCTCCTGCTGATCACTGAGGCGCTGGACCTGAAGAGGGCCTCTCTGTGATTTCTGCACTGGGAGAAAACTGAAAGCTCTCAAGTCCTGTTTGAATTGTTTGGCCTCTTATTGTGAAAACACCTCCAGCCTCATCTTCAGTCAGCTCCATTTAAGAAGCACAAGCTGGTGGAGCCTCGACAAGCTCCAGAGAATATCTGCTCTCGTCACGACGAGGTGATGCAGATGTTCTGTACGCACTGATCAGGCAGTGTATCTGTTATCTCTGCTCTATGGATGAACATAAAGACCACGACACAGTGTCAGCTGCAGCAGAAATGACTGAGAGGCAGAGAGCCTGGCTGAGGAGACAAACAATCCAGCAGAGACTCCAGGACACAGAGAAAAGATGAAAGCTGCTTCAACAGGAGGAGGAGTTCGCCAATGGCTCTGCTGATGTGCTATGGAGGACAGTGAGAAGATCTTCACTGAGCTGATCCGGGTCTGCTGGAGAAAAGAAGCTCTGATGTGAAGCAGCAGATCAGATCCCAGCAGGAAACTGAAGTGAGTCGAGTCAGAGAGCTTCAGGAGAGACTGAGCAGGAGATCACTGAGCTGAAGAGGAAAGACCATGAACCCAAGCAGCTCTCAGACACAGAGAGGATCACAACCAGTTTCTGGCACAACTACCCTCACTGTCACCACTCAGTGAATCTACACACTCAACCAGCATCAGATCCGTCCTCTGAGGTATTTCTTGAGACGTGACACCAGCTGTGTCACAGGTCAGAGGTCGACTACAGGACATTCTGAGTGAGACAGAGACAAAGATTTGGCAGATTGTGTCTCAAGTGGATGTTTTACTGCTGTGAGTCAGAGACCAGAGCGATCTCTTAAAATATTCACAGGAAATCACACTGATCCAAACACAGCAACAAAGATCTGTTATTATCTGAGGGAAACAGAAAAGTAACATTTATGAGTAAAGACCAGTCTTATTCTAATCACCCAGACAGATTCACTGTTTGGCCTCAGGTCCTGAGTAGAGAGAGTCTGACTGGACGTGGTTACTGGGAGGTGGAGGTGGGGGGGACAGCAGTTGGTGTAGCAGTCACATACAAGAATATCAGCAGAGCAGGAAACTCAGATGAATGTAAATTTGGATTCAATGATAAATCTTGGTCATTATATTGTGATGTAAACAGTTATAACTTTTATTACAACAGCATCAAGACTCAGGTCAGGTCCTCTAATCCTCCAGAGTAGAGTGTACCTGGACTGCTAAGTGCAGGTGCCTGTCCTTCTACAGAGTCTCTGACACCATGACTCTCCTCCACAGAGTCCAGACAACATCTCACTCAGCCTCTATGCTGGAGTTAGGTTTTATTATTATGAATCCACAGCTGAGTTGTAAACTCAAATACTGAGTCAGCTAAAAGCAGTGATTTAGATTCTGTGTGTAAATCTTTAACTTCTTTTGTCTCCATTTTTGTTGACTGGGGAACACAGATTTTCTGTTCGCAGACAGAGACTGGGCTAATGACTCAAAATTATCTGACCTCTTAATACACATATTTAGTTCTCTGTAAAGACAGAAATCTATAATTACACTGGACATGGAATGTGTTTGAAAGATCTAATGTTAGGTTGCTGTTTTCTAAATCAATGAAATCAGGGTCTCAAGATGTTTTAGAACCTGTATCGATCCTGATCCTCATCAATGAGCTGATTATTTGTTTTGCCCTTTCCACATGTGAGATGTGAGGAAACAAACTGATTAGTGTCCAAAGAAACTGCTCGAACAAGAGTCACTGAACAGACTTACTGATGAAATGATCACGAACCTGAGCTGCCAACATGTCCAAATACATCAACTGCGCCCTGCTGGATTACAGCAATTAGTGTTATGGGATGTTTGGTCACATTGTAAAATGTGGAACCTGCTTTTGAATACGGCTCATCTCTGTAAAGTGTGAATCCACTCGGCCTCATTGGGTTTGCATAAGCCAGTGAACGGCATACTTATCTGCTGCTGCGTATAGGTTTCTGTTCTCCTTGATTTTCATGATCTGAACTTAGCATAGTTCCATTGAAAGAGTGTCCTGATCGAGTCCTCTCTAAGGGGTTTGTTCTGCTACTCTCATCACATGTGTGCTTTATACATGTCTATATACATTTTTAAATCTCTTATATATATAAAATAATAAAACGTAATGTGGAAGAAGCTGAAAGTTGAAATAAAGAATAAATCCAGTCTAAATTGTTTGTTGCTGGTTGTTCTGGGAGCTGAGAAAAGGGGAGACTCATGTATCCTGTTACACTGGGTTTTCCTAAGCGGGTCGAACATGAATTGGGATTGGCCCTGTCTTTTTGGGTACTGCTTCTATCTGATAAGTGGTGGCAGATAATACATGTGTTCTTCTGGTTGCCAGTTTTTTTTGTTCATATTGATAGGATGGAGTTTCAATTGAATGATTGTGCCACAGATCCCTCTGTAAAAAAGTGGGATAAATGTAAAAAAGCAGATTTATGGATTGTGGCCGATTCTTTTCGAGGTACAAGTACCTTTAAATCCAAAAAAAGCAGATTTTAAATGAATGTTGGTTAAAAAACTAGGGGAGAAGGGTGTGTTTCCTGAGTGTCATATGGCTACTGGGAAGATGTGAGACAAAGTGATGCCACGTTCCCCACCTCACATGGATCCCATCATTAAGGCTGGCATGACGGCCGAGGAGCTCCACTTGGTGCCCCGTATTAAGGAGGTGGAGCTGAAGAACAAAGAGTTGGAGAGGGAACCCCCATTTGCGTCTGCCCCCTCATTCGGGTAACATCACCCACCCTCTTCCATCAGGATAGCTTTGATGTCAGCAGACATTGTGGCACTCTGTTCCTCCGCTTAGAGAAACAGAGGTTGATTCCCTACTTTTTGTAGTATTTGAGCGTATTGCATCTGCTTCACGCTGGCCTAAGGATGTTTGGCCAATATTGTTGCAATGCAAATTAGTAGGTAAAGTGCAGGAAGTCTGTAATAG
This sequence comes from Hippoglossus stenolepis, assembly GCF_022539355.2. NCBI lineage: Eukaryota > Metazoa > Chordata > Actinopteri > Pleuronectiformes > Pleuronectidae > Hippoglossus > Hippoglossus stenolepis. The sequence goes on from NC_061485.1 coordinate 3,334,631, forward strand.
TCTTACCTAGACCAGAGCCTAGATTATGAGGTGGTAAAATCTACCTGTCTTCAGGTATATGAATTAGTTCCTGAGGCTTATCGCCACAATTTTAGGAACTCTAAGAACTGTCAACCAAAGTTATGGTGAGTTTGGCACGTGAAAAGAGCAGATTATTTGATAAATGGTGTCAGGCTACTGGAAACTAAGGATTTTGTTCAGTTGCGAACTTGTGCTTCTTTGAGGAGTTTAAGAAATGCTTGTCGGAAAATATTGTGTTGTACAAAAGGTGTCGACCTTATCGCAAGCAGCAGTGTTGGCTGGCGAATTTGCCTTGACGCATTAGAATGTGTTTTCCCATCTGTGTCCCGTGATGGGGCAGTTGTATGTGAAAGACAAATCACCCTTGAGTCCCAGGCGCCAGTTTCCCGTGATAAGCGTGCTTGTTTCTACTGCCATGAAAGTGGACATTTTATCGCTGATTGTCTGGTGTTAAAGAAGAAGGACCAGATTAAGAGGTCAGAGAGTCCCTCCACTATCGGGCTGATTCAAACAGTGCCTAGGGTAGCTCAAATGGTAGCTCAGATAGAACAGGAGGACGAAATTGACGCTGACTTTAAACCGTTCGTCTCAGATGGTTATGTGTTTATGCCTGAGGGTGGAGCTAGCCCTGTGCCCGTTAAAATATTACGAGATACGGGTGCGAAACATTCTCTCATTCGTGCTGGTGTGCTACCCTTTTCAAGCAAACGTCCTGTGGCTCAGATATACTGTGTTGGGACATGGTTTTTGTGAAACACAGTTCGGGCCTACATGGGTAGTCAAAAGCCTGAAGCCGCATGTCCTTTGTTCTGGAGAAAACCAGAGCCTCCAGAACTCAGTCTCCCAGGGTGCCTCAACGTCACACAGAGGTGTGAAAACCCACCAGAGACACAAGGGTCAACTCCTATTGGTCACTCTGGGCCCCATGACCTGTGAGGTCACCGGGCCAATATAAGGCCAGGTCTCCCTTTCTTCAATCTCTTTCCATGCAACCCATCGAGGGGAGAAGTTTGGCTTCTCCAGCTCACATCTTTCTCTTTCCATTCACCTTTTCGAGAGGAGCATACCGCTCCTTCCACGAATCCTCTCAGAGGAGAAGGGCGACGGTCCAGCTCACTCTTTCAACTCAAATCAACTTCATGGAGGAGAGTTGCAGCTTCCAGCTCATCTCACCAAGGAAACCTCCTTGCAATCCAAGCTCTACCAGCCTCTAAGCTGCGACGCGATGTCCTGCAGGAGAACTTCAAACAGCAACTGAGCTGCACAGCCCAACAGAACCACGAAGGCAGGAGCCACAAACCAGCAAGACGACTTCACAGAACTGCGAACTGCAGAGCAACTCTTTTTCCCCTTTCCACAGACAGGTAACACAACTGGGCTTAATAATTATACTAGGCTAAGCAAAGACTGTTTATTCGATTCTGTGTGATGTTTATAAGTTTGATTTTTGTTGCTGTGATATTGTGGTTACAAGTTATTTGAAAGTTAATGTTAGTTATGCTCTTCAGTCTTTCCTTGCATGTATCCAGTAACTTTCTCGAATTTGGCACCAACACAGACACATGCATATCGCCGCACATAATCTCTCTGACCCCCGCCACATGTCGTAAACATTCCAATAGGGGGGAGAGGGGTGTTATCTTCGAAGTGGCCAGCCGCCATTTTGGAAGGACGCTGACTCACACAGACACGCACACACATGTGTAATAGGTTGAAAATGCTATGCATTTAGTTTTCATTTTAACAGATACCCCCCCTATTTTTTGAAAGACAACTGAACTATTCTAACAGTTTCACATGAGAATTCTACTCCACGTCAGTAGGTGGTGCTGTTGTTACAGCGGTGGATCCTGAAGGGAGACCGTAAGCACAGGCTCAGCGCATGCGCAGCTCATAATAAATGAGTTCAGTCTGAGCAAGACGCTGAATTTAGTCTCCTCCCTTCTTAAATCCACAGGTAATACAAAACTCAGTTTTATAACTTAATTTAGTTTCAGAGTCAAGTGTGGATGTTATGTTGGTTGTTAGATGAGTGTTGATGATAGCGAAGTGTGGTTAAAGTACAAAAATATATAGTTTGGTGACTCGTCGTCTGACGTGCTTAGTAAGCCAGGTACACGTACTTTTTCTTTGAACTTAAGTTTCAACCACTGGTGTAATAAGTCCGTGTAACAGATATTCCGGTTCTGTAATGTAGCATTTGTTCTAAAATGTGCTAAAAGTATTTGTAGCCAGCTCTTGGCGCATGTTCACAAGTGAAATGTTATATGCTAACTAGCTTCACTTTACCGGTCATTGCCGGGTCACGCCATTTTGTTAGATGCCGCTGATGAGTGAAGTGTGTGTGTGTGTGTAGAGTGTAAAATGGTGATAGGTATGATTGAAAGAAGTGCTAAAAACGGGAATTGGTTTATGTTATGCATGTGTATGAGAGAGATTCATTGTGTGTGTGTGTCTATGTGTGTAATCAGAGTAGTGTGTGTATGAGCCAGTGTAGGAATTGATGTTAAGTGAATGTGTTTCAGTCTTGTTAATTAGTATTTATGTATTTGTCATTTCATTTTTGTATTATTTTGGGTATAATGATAACAGAAAGCACTTTAACAAGATAGTGAAACCGAATGGAGAATTGAGATGAATGATGTGTGAAGATCTATAAGTTGTGATATTTCATAATAAATGAGTTCAGTCTGAGCAAGACGCTGAATTTAGTCTCCTCCCTTCTTAAATCCACAGAGACTACATCTATGTATCTATTGGTTATGCAGCGCTCCCTAGCCTGTGTAACCCTTGCTGCCGGTCCAGATTTCCCCTAGGTCTGGCGCCGGTAACACATGCATACTCACATACCTATCTTTGTTTAGTAAGTACACCGTTAGTAATTTGTGTTTTTATACTTTATTATATTCATAATAAATGTTTTTCTTTCACAAATGTTTTTTCATTAATGTTGCATAGGTGAATTTTGCCAACCTCTACACTGTCAAGAACTCTATATCCTTCAACTTAACTAACTATCTATATGGTAATTTTGGTTATAGTTATTAATTTAATTGTTAATCAGAGTTCCAAATTTGTAGTTAGTACTTTTATGAGACTTAATCAATAAATTGGCTATCTTTTCCCTTCCTTTGAAGGGTGGTGCCCCGAGGTAACTTTAATCAATTAAAGTTATTATTTAATATTAATATTTTTAATATTAATATTCAATATTTTATTTTAATAAACAAATTTATTGAATGCCGAAAGGCACACCATTTTATGGTATCACGTTAAATACATTATTGCACAACATAATGGTGCCCCGTGTGAGGCAGAGTACAGTTGGCAAAAATTCATAATTATGCAATATTAATTTAAATTTTAATTAAATTTTTTTTTTCATTTTTGGCCAACGCCAGAAATAAGTAGAATGTTAAACTTTCAGTCAAGCCAAAGGTTTGAATTCAATTCCACTAGTCTGCCACCGGAGTAGACATTCAACCGTATTTACAAACAAGTGCATTGTGGTGAAATTTAATTTATTCATAAATTAAATGTTTATTAATAATTAATTATTCATAACTACCACTTTAAGTCCTGATAGTGTTATGCTAAAGATTGCTATCGTTGCTAATAACTCCAGTTGAATATTCTTTGTTAAAATTTTAAGAATTTCGTTAAACATTTGAATATCACATATTCAATGTTAACTGGTCAAGCTGTGAAATTTCCTGTAACTGTAAAGTGCTTTTGAATTAAGACATAGCGTGCCACCGGCCCTATGTAACAGAGCTTGTACCTGGCTGTTACTGCCAAGCATTTCAGCTGAAGTTGGATAAGAGAACCTGAGAAAGAGCCACAGCGTGCTTCCAGCCCTGTGAATTTATAGAACCCCTAACTGTTACTGCCCTGCATATCAGTTAGTGTGATTAAACATTTTGGTAATCTGATTCACCCACCATAGTTTTGGTTAGGCTAGTGTACGATCAAATCCACACTACAAGGTGTCTGCCAGTGCAACACCAAAGCCAACCACACTGCTTTGTCGATTTATAAACTTTTGAATCTAATCTTTCAATTTCAGACCAAACAATGGAGAACCCCTGTGTAGAACAGTTTGTTTCTTCCCTAGCACAGAGTCTGACCCCTGGCTATCCTGAATTATCCAAACGAGCGATAATGCAGCAGGAAGTTGAGTATCTCCTCCAGAATGGATTTGCTGTGCCTAGCTCCAGTGCGTGGAGTTCTCCATCCTTGTTGGTACCAAAATCAGATCAAAGTTTCCGATTTTGTAGTGACTTTAGAATGCTTAATGCTATCACCAAACCAGATTTTTAATTATTTCATGTGTTCAGAGTATTTAAACATTTCATTCACACAGTACATGACACTTCTGTAATGTTGTGTTACTCTGCAAACAACTTTTTAAACTTCATAATAAAACCAGGTGATGTATTTAGGTGAATAATTAGTGCAACTGATCTTTTTATTTGTCTCTATAGAGAAAAGGAAGTGAGGGAGCCTCCTCAAGACAGAACAGAACTCTGCTGCCAGGATTCTAACCAGAGTCAACAGGTTGGAACCGTCAGCCTGGTTTTAACACTCTTTACACTGACTCTCAGTTTCTAGCCAGTTGAAACTTCTTTAAATGACCTTAAGCTCTCAATGCTCTGACTGCTCGGACATCACAGATCTTTGTCCTTGAGATCCTCTGGCAGAGACGTTGAACTGATCAGGTCTCAACTAGAAAGCACTTACAAGACAGAGTTTTTGAAATAAGGTTCAGAGACTGTGGAACAACACTGCCTGAGAGGAAATGCAGCCGGCTGGAGTGGGTAACTTTCCTTTATATCCAAAACCTAAAACCTCCTTTTATCAAAGCACATTCATGATTTTACCTAATTCTGGATTTTATTATTGTAATGTGTGGTCATGCTTCAATTTCTGTCATCTTTAAGATCATTGTCCCTCAGCGGTCAGACTTTTAAACCAGCTGTAGCCCTGGTGTATGGCACACACACATTTAATATATTTTAGTATTTTACCAAAGGACTAATGGATTCTTAATGCTCTTTTTGCTGTATTTATGTATTGTTATGATGTGTATGGGTTGTGTGTGACTACTGTTTACCAGTAAATGGCCCACTCAGGGCAAGTAAAACAACCTTAACCTTAGCAACAACTTTATTCTACTTTGTTAGTTTTCATTCTTCTGAGTGAGTTTGTATTTCTTATTTTCACGAGTTTTTCTTTTATTTGTTCTGAGATGTGCTTTATAAATAAGATCTTGATTTAATAATATTAAATGCATCTATTTTATTTGACTTTAGTTGTTACTGTATGTTGTGAATGAAGGAGAACACACTCTGCCTCCATAAGCTCCCTTTTAACACCAAAGTGTGGGCAGGCCTTTGTGAAATGCAGTAAATCTGAAAAAAAAAAAAAGAATCTTCCTCAAACACAACCAGCTCCTCCCAGTCCAGGGGACATGTCTGTGTCTCCTCACATCACAGACGTGTCAGTGTAGAAACAGTGAACAACAAGCTGTGAACTGAGACTGATCACTGCAGGGAGTGAATGAGAGGGAGGAGCAGGAGTCTATTTCTGCTCAGAGGAGTCAAACTGTTCTACAGTCACTGACACTGACTTCAAGTAAACAGCAGAAAATCCCAACTGGACAGAAAAATTCTGCTGATGATCTGTCTGGATCTACTGAAGGATCGGTGACTACTGTCTGTGGACACAGCTACTGTATGAGCTGTATTAACACCCACTGGGACAATGGGGAGGAAGGCTTCTGGCTACCCTCAGTGTGAGCAGACCTTCCACGCAGGGCCTGTCCTGAGGCTTTATGTTAGCTGGTTTAGTGGAGGAGCTGAAGAGACTGGACTCAAGCTTCTCTGCTACTGATCACTGCTATGCTGGACCTGAAGATGTGACCTGTGATTTCTGCACTGGGGAGAAAACTGAAGCTCAGAGTCTGTTTGATTGTTTGGCCTCTTATTAGTAGCTCCTCCAGCCTCATCTTCAGTCAGCTCAATTGAGAAGGAAGCCTGGCTGGTGGAGCCCTCGGAAAGCTCCAGGAGAACATCTGCTCGTCACGATAGGTGATGAAGATATTCTACCCACTGATCAGCAGAGTAATATCTGTTATCTCTGCTCTATGGATGAACATAAAGACCACGACACAGTGACAGCTGTAACAGAAAGGGACTGAGAGGCAGAGAGAGCTCGGGCTGAGGAGACAAACAATCCAGCAGAAACCAGGACACAGAGAAAGATGTGAAGCTGTACTTCAACAGAGAGGAGAGCCGTCAATGGCTCTTTGATAAAGCAGTGGAGGACAGTGAGAAGATCTTCACTGAGCTGATCAAGTCTGCTGGAGAAAAGAAGCTCTGATGTGAAGCAGCAGATCGAATCCCAACAGGAAACTGAAGTAGGAGATCCCGGGGTCAGAGAGCTTCCAGGAGAGACTGGGTAAGGAGATCACCCGAGCTGAAGAGGAAAGACCATGAACTGAAGCAGCTCTCAGGAGTACAGAGAGTCACACCCAGTTTCTGCAACTCCTGCTGTCACCACTCGGTAAGATCTACACACTCATCAAGCAATCAGGATCCGTCCTACGAGGTACTTTGAGACGTGACAGCAACTGTGTCACAGGTCAAGTGCTACAGGACATTCTGGAAGTGAGACAGACAGAGATTTACACAGATTGTGTCTCAGTGGATGTTTACTGCCACAACCAGGCCCAGAGACAAGAGCTGACTTCTTAAAATATTCTGAGGAAATCACACTGGATCCTAACACAGCATACCAAGATCTGTTATTGTCTGAAACAAGAAAAAGTAACTTAGGTATGAGAGTAAATTTCAGTCTTATTCTAATCACCCAGACAGATTCACTTATTGGCGTCAGGTCCTGGGGTAGAGAGAGTCTGACTGGACGTTGATACTGGGAGGTGGAGGTGGGGGGAAGGCAGTTGGTGTAGAGTCACATACAAATCGGCAGAGCAGAAAAGCTCGGATGAATGTAGAATTTGGATACAATGATAAATCTTGGATATTTATATTGTTATGAAAACAGATATGAATGCAGCCACAACAGCATCAGGACTCCAGTGTCAGGTCCTTGGTCCTCCAGAGTAAGTGTACCTGGATCACAGTGCAGTGTTCTGTCCTTCTACAGAGTCTCGACACCATGACTCTCCTCCCACAGAGTCAGACCTATTCACTCAAGCCTCTCTATGCTGGAGTTTGGGTTTTGTTATTATGGAGCACAGCTGAGTTGTGCAAACTCAAATAGACTGGAGCTGCAGAGCAGTGATTTGGAATTTGATCTGAACTAGCAGTTCCGATGGAAGTGTCCTGATCGAGTCCCTTTGAGGGTTTGTTCTGCAGCTCTCATCACATGTGATTTCTTATACTGTGTCTATATACATTTAAATATCTTATATATGTAGCAAATAATAAAAATGTATTTATTATTGAAAAGCTCAGAAAGTTGAAATAAATAGATCCAGTGGTTTCTTTGTCTTTCATTCAAGGATCTCATTCCAAAGCTGATGGAGACAAAGTGAAACTCATGAGAATAACTTTGAGAGCCAGTTCTCCTGAAACTCCACAAACCTCAATGTTCATATTTTAGTCTCTGTCTTTCAGAAACCGAATCACAAAAATACTCAAGTTCTGATAAAGTGCTCTGTTAAAACTGCACATTTCTCATTGTCATTCCAGATTTTCTCCTGATGTTCAATTTCCCTTCAGCCGTGATGAAAGATCAAATACTTCTTATTCACCATTGCGAGTTTGATCTCCACACAGCAATCATTAAAACTTCACTCAGCAGATCCGGTGTGTTTGGATTATTCCAAATGAAGTCAGTTTCTCTGTAAAGTGCTGGAATCTGTCGACAGCTCAAGACACCGAGGACAACTCAGAGACACTGAGGACGATGAACGGATTTCTGCAGCAATCCAGTGAGGTCAAAAGGTCCAGGGCTCTATCAGGAGTGTGTTTCTGGATGAGATCAGCTCTTTGGTTTCCCACCTCCATGTGTCTCACACCTCCCTCTGTGCCGGCTGCAAGAGGAGCTCACATGATTAAATCCAGAGTGACCTTCGTCCTCCACACACATACACCCCACACACCACACACACACACACACACACACACGATCCCAGCCAGTGTAGGAAACCGTCGGCATCATTTTGCTCAATTCAGGTGTGAGATGGATATTTAGATGAATTCTGCAGGACTGCGTGTTGTTCAGCAAAAGGAGCTGAACTTGGTATGCCTGCAGACAAGATGGCGGACCTCTCGCGAGCATGTGCAACAGCCAGCTCCACTTTCGACAGAGAGGAACGGTTGTCCGGTCTTCTTCTGTGGTTTCTACTCCCCTCGTGAAGTTTTTATTCTTTAAGAGTGGAGACTTTTAATTATTCATTTGTTTCACAAACTTTATTTAGACTGTCAACATACAAAGTCAACATACAGTGTTAAAAACAGAAGGATCAGATGGTCTACAAACTGCCACATGTAAGAGGAAATTATTCATTAAGAAAAATCAAATGGAAGAAAGAATAGATTGTTAGTGAACTTTACATTTTATTGGAAGTCATGGAAACCAAATCCAAGACCCCGATAGTAAATACAACGTCAGAAAAGTGTTTTCTTCTTCTCTTCAATCAAACTGGTAGCGAATATCAGTGTTTATTCAGCCATTGGACTGCAACTGACGTACACAGCACACGCTCTCTGAGAAATGATCTGCAAGTTTTATACGGAAAAAAATTTGTTTTTAGTTTCAGATATTTCTTACTTTTGTACATTATCTTGATTTTAATTTTATCAACTAGAAATCATGGATTTTAACAGGAATAAATTCTTGCTTTTGTATAAAATTACTGTTAATAAGCTCATTCAGTTAGAGTAATTTCTGTCCTAGAGGATAAAATACTGTACATGCTTCACTGTTAGTAAATAAATGTATGTATTAAACAATATGTGTGATAATTATATCATGGTTATGTTATTTTTGTACTTTGTATTTAAACCATTTGTTTTCTTGTTGTTGCATGTAAACACACATTAAACATGTTTTTAACATGTTTAAGTAATAATTCATGCAACAGAGGGGTTAATGTGGAAGAGCGTCAGTGTGAAGCATTTATTTAGAGAGCAGCTGTGTAAATGGAATCATCATTTTCATGAATTATTATTGATGCACATAGCAGTCAGCTCACATCAGATGGCAAGAGTAAGAAATGTGTTTTATTTTCCTTGTTTAATGTCTTCAGCATAAAAATACTTTATTTTATACTTTGCAAAGTTACCGTTCAGACAAATGTTTGAAGTGAAAAACACGGTGAACTCAACAGAGTCGGTGAGAGGATTGAAGCTGCTGGAGAGGAAACTCCGTCGTCTTGTGTGCAGCAGATTGGGCGCTCTCCTGTTCTCAGGATGTTGATCAGAGAGTCCAGAGCAATGCATGACTCTTCACCATCAGCAGCATTGTAGAACCCAGACACAGCAGCTTCACTGAGACCAGGCAAGAGCTGCTGGAGGCTGTCGGTGCTATGGAGGCGTCGGTGCTGGAGCGTCGGTGCTGCAGGCGTCGGTCCTAGGTTGTCGATTGCTGGAAAGGCACAAACCTCTGAAAAATTCAAAAAGAATCAGGCTTTTTTTCAGAGCATGGTCTTTCAGAAGTTTGAGGGCAGAGCAACTCATCTTATCTTTCATGTTTCAGATGTTATAATGCTCACTCAAAACTCATTCCACTCTCAGGCAGACCCCTGCTTGTGCTCAAACTATGTGCTTGCACTCAGATATTTTGTGGCTATGACAGCTCAGCTTCCAGCTTCTCCTGCGTGTTCACGTTGCTTCTGTTCACGTGAAACTACTAACTCTCAGATTGGTTTTTGCAACAAATCTGTCAAGAATTTCCGACGGAGCAGGAATTCCAGGTGTAATATTGACAACCAGCTGCGCACCATTCCTTTGTTCTCTTAATCTGCTCCGGCCTCACCCTGCCGGAACCCTTTGGACCCACTGCCTGCCACCACCACTCCCAGCTCCAGCTATTAAACAATAAACACTTTTACTACCATCTTCCATGCTGTGTTTGTGTTCTGCACTCTGGGTTCACAAAGAATCATGGCACAAATAAACTTTAGCGTGAGCTTTGACTAGTTAAAATGTTGTAGTTTGACCAATTGGTATTTGCCACAGCCACTGAATCAATGTGACATACATGTGTTAAGGCCAGACTCTCAGCTTTCTTCCTCAAACAGGGCAGCTCCCCTCCAGTCAGGATGTGTCTGTGTCTCCCTCCCTTCCACAGACGTGTCAGTGTAAGGACCAGTGAACAACAAACTGTGAACTGTGGGAGATGAGTCACTGCAGGAGTGAATGAAAAGGGAGGGAGGAGCAAGTCTATTTCTGCTCAGAGGGGAGTGAACACCTGTTCTACAGTCTCTGGCACCAGCTGAAATGGCGCAGCAGAGAATTCAGCTGGACAGAGAAAGATTCTGCTGTTCGATCTGTCTGGATCTACTGAGGATCCAGTGACTACTGTCTTGTGGACACAGCACACTGTGAGCTGTGTGCACCACTGGGACAAGAAGAGGGAGGAGGAGAGGAAGCTACAGCTGCCCTCGGTGGCAGACAGACCTTCACACCAGGCCTGTCCTGGGAAAAAGCACCATGTTAGCTGATTTAGTGGAGGAGCTGAAAGAAGACTGGACTCCAAGCTGTCCTGCTGATCACTGCCTTATGCTGGACAGCCTGAAGATGGCCTGTGATGTCTGCACTGGGAAAGCTGAAAGCTCAAGTCCTGTTTGGTTTGGCCTCTTGTTGTGAAAAAGCACCTCCAGCCTCATCTTCAGTCAGCTCGGTGGCACAAGCTGGGTGGAGCCCTCGGAGCTCGGAGAACATCCTCTCATCACAATGAGGTGATGAGACCGTTCTGCCACACTGATCAACAAATTATTGTCTGTTATCTCTGCTTTCTATGGATGAACATAAGGAGCCATTTTTAGTGACGGCTGTATAGAAATGACTGAGAGGCAGAAGAGCTCAGGCTGAGGAGACAAACAATCCAGCAGGGACTCCCAGGACAGAGAAGAAAGATGTGGCTTTGCTTCAACAGGAGGAGGAGGCCCGTCCAATGGCTCTGCTGATAAAGCAGTGGAGGGGTGATGAGAAAGGATCTTTGCTGAGCTGATCAAGTCTTAACAGAAAGAAGCTCTGATGTGAAGCAGCGAGATCAGATCAACTTGAGAGGCTTTGAAGTGAGGTCGAGTCAGAGAGCTTCAGGAGAGACTGGAGCAGGGACATCACTGAGCTGAAGAGAAAGACCATGAACCCAAACAGCTCTCAGACACAGAGAATCACAACCAGGTTCAGCTACCCACTCACTGTCACCACTCTCAGTGAATCACACTCATCCAGCATCAGGATCCGTCCTCTGAGAGCTTTGAGGGCAGTGACAGCAACTGTGTCACAGGTCAGGAGTCGCTACAGGACATTCTGAGTGAGACAGGACAAGTTACCTGGTGTGTCTCAAGTGGATGTTTACTGCCACAGCAGAGCCAAGACCAGAGGCAGCTTCTTAAAATATTCACAGAAATCAGACTCTGTCCAAACACAGCAAACAGACATCTGTTATTATCTGATGGAAACAGAAAAGTAACATTTATGAGAAGAACAGTCTTATTCTAATCACTTAGACAGATTCACTGATAAGCCTCGGGTCCTGAGTAGAGAGGTCTGACTGGGCCGTTGTTACTGGGAGGTGGAGTGGGGGAGGAAGGCGGTTGGTGTAGAGTCACATACAAAGAACATCAACAGAGCAGGAGTTCACATGAATGAATTTGGATTCAATGATAAATCTTGGATTGTTAGTTTGTCATAGGCTAGTTATAACTTTATTACAACAGCATCCTTTCTCAGTGTTAGGTCTCGGTCTCAGAGTAGGAATGTACCTGGATCACCGTGCAGGTGTTCTGTCCTTCTACAGAGTCTCTGACACCATGACTCTCCTCCACAGAGTCCAGACCACATTCACACTCAGCCTCTCTATGCTGGAGTTGCGGCTGGTTATGGATCCACATTTGAGTTCTGTAGCTCAAATAGACTCGAACATTAAGTAGTGATTTAGATTCTGTGTTTAAATCTTGAACTTCTTTTGTCTCATGTTTGTTGATCAAAGTTCATGTTAGTGACGTTCTGCTCGCCTGAATCGGCTGTCAATCAAACACACTGACCTTCCTTTATCACACGTATTTAGTTCCTCCTTTGTAAAGACAGAAATCTATAATTACACTGACATGAATGTGTTTGGAAAGAACTAATGTTGCTGTTGTTTGTAAATCAATGTAGAAATCAGGTTGTGTGATGTTTTAGAACGCCTGTATTGATCTGATCCTCATCAATGAGCTGATTATTTGTTCTTTTCTTTCCTCATGTGAGATGGAGGTGAAACAAACTGATTGTGTGTCCATGAAATCACTGAACAGAGTCACCTGAACAGACTTTACTGATGAAATGATCAATGAACTCAGAGCGTCAACTTTATGTCAACAGACCAACTGCACTTTTGTGCAGGCATTAGCTTATGTTTATTAATCTAGTGTACATTATAACAGTAATAAAGAGTGTAATGTACCCTTTCAAGACATTCTGTGTTTGCCCAGATACAAAGACCATTATATCCTTTAGTCATTTGCAATATGGGCCATTGCAGGAGCTTCTCCAAACTCATGAGTGACTGTTCAGGTGCAGTGGCCTCTATTTGGATTCATGTATGACAGATTTGAATTCATCATTAGGTTAAATTCCTTTCCCTCAATTCTTTTTTCTTTTTCTTTTAATTTTGTTGGGATTTTAATAAAGTTAGAAATTCATTTTATTGTTTTTAATTATTTCTTGTTTTCAGGGTATTTAAACATTTCATTCACACAGTACATGACACTTCTTTATGTTATTGTTACAATGCAAACAACTTTTTAAGCTTCATAATAAAACCAAGTGATGTATTTAGGTGAATAATTAGTGCAACAGTCTTTTATTTGTCTCTATAGAAAGTGAAGGAGCCTCCTCAGACCAGAATGAACTCTGCTGCCAGGATTCTAACCAGAGTCAACAGGTTGGAACACGTCCCGGCCTGGTTTTAACCTCTTTTACACTGACTCAGTTTCTAACCAGTTGAAGCTTCTTTAAATGACTTGTAAAACTCTCAATGCTCTGACTCTCAGTTTATCTGAATCTTTAATCCTTGAGATCCTCTGGCAGGAGACGTTAGACGATCCAGATTCTCAGTGATTTATTATTGTAAATGCATCTACTTGATTTGACTTTAATTGTTACTGTATGTTGTGAATGAAGGATAACACACTCTGCCTCTCACTGAATCTCCTCTTAACACCAAATGGCCAGACAGGCGGCTGTGAAATGCAGTAAATCCTGAAAAAAAAAGTCTTCCTCAA